>NC_059280.1:544829-550302 GCF_017591435.1 Portunus trituberculatus | reverse complement strand
CATTAAAAATATATGCTTTATTCTAAAACAAATATTTAAAAAAATGTAAAAAAATAAATAAATGGCCTAATACCCAAGACAGGGTGATGGCCATTATTAAATATATATATATATATATATATATATATATATATAAAAAAAGGGACACACACACACGTGGCATCAACGAGGCACACTCATCACACACGCCAACAGGGATGCAAAAGTATGTAGTGGCAAATGAAAATACTGTTGAAAAAAGATAACACACTAATGGAAATCAAATAAAAAATCAGTGACATCAACAAACAAAAACAGCAACAACTACTTTATTATTGGCACTGAGCTCAACCGTAAGTGAGTGAGTGATGCAAAACAATGAAGCAAAACTGATCATATGCTTTTCATCTCTTTATGTCTACTCAGGCCAGAACACTGATGCTGTTAGTCACACACTGAGCACACACCCAGGCGCTAGAGAACCAGGGGTACCAAGAAGACTACTGGTGAAGGAAGGCAGGAAGAAGGTGGTCGTCAGAAGTCCCTAGAAGCTTGTGGACTGGAGACAACACAAGCTGGATAGTGAGTGATTCATTGCTTTCCTTCTATGTATCAAATAGCGTTTACGTATCACAGGTCACATCAAGGACGTATGAAGGCTTATCATTTCATCTACAGCAAAACAAAACAAGCCACTCAAGAGTTTGTCCTGTGTAACATTGGAAATAATGAGGACACACAAATAAATGAATGATGAGTCGAAGTGTTGCGGGGTGAGATGGCCGCCCTGGCTGGCTGTGTGGCGGTGTGAGGGTCGCGGGGGGTGCAAGGGCGTGGCACAGAGGGAGGGAAAGGTGTGGCACTCCCGGGCACTCACACCTGGCCCCCAAAGCGGCACTGTGCCAAAAGTGTCTTCTTTCACCTGAGTCACGGAAGATACGCCGCTACTCCTTACGAGAAAGTATGTCATTTAAAAGAAATGAATAGAAAAATCATCTTTAGAGTATATCATATTATTATTATTATTATTATTATTATTATTATTATTATTATTATTATTATTATTATTATTATTATCATTATTATCATCATCATTATTACTGCTACTATTTACATGAATCGAGGCATAAATTGAAAGGAAACGGAGGAGCGGGTGTGAGCGACGCAGGGAAGTGTTCGTTTGTTACACAACAGGCAGCTTTGTAGGGCGCGGGGAAAAAAAAGAAAAAGAAAGTTAAATACAGTCTGTAGATGAAGCCACACGAGGGAAGGGACGCTCTGTGGGGAACACTGACACACTAACCAAGCTTTACCGAGGCCGGGGAAATGAAAAAGAACGCACAAACGAGCACGCCTTGAAGCAGAAACAGGCCTCGTGGGAAAAAAATAAGTAAAAGGTAAACACGTAATAATGAATTAATACCATGATCTTGAGGAAGTCATTCTGTCACCTCGGTGGTTTTGCCAGAATGTCAAGGAAAATTTATATTGTGAGTATCAAAGTCAAGAGTTCTTTCCGCGAGTCATTTGATGAACAATGATGGAAAAAAGTTCCTCCCGCGTGACCGTGAGTGACGCGCCCCGCTGCCTGTCACGTGACGACTCGCGATGCCTTGGTGGAGTTTTTGATCCGGTGGCGCCGTGTTGTGCAGGGATGTTAACAGTACGATAATTATCGTATTTGTACGACAAAATGGCTGTTTGTACGATGTACGATACATAGGTGAGAATCGTACACCAATATACGATAAATGAGTGGCAAAGTATTTTTTCTTTTTTTTTTATTTGAAATAAGGTGATGGAATAATTGTGTAAAGATAAAAAATATCGATGTCAACATTTCAGAGAGAGATTTGGGGGCGGGGAAGGGAGGGAAGGAAGAAGGAGAGGGACGTTGTCAGTCACAGTCAGTGTCAACTGTCAAGTGACAAAATTATCTTTTAATCTTGACTCTTAGAGTGGGTATGGTGAAGGGCGAGTTTTCCTTCTCCTTTCATATGTTCCATTTGACGTATAACGGTATGAAAAAACAAAACACCCTCATTATGTGGCAATAATGGGAAACAATAAATAAAGAAAGAAATAATAACGGTTTTAGATTTCCAGTGTAGGTTGTGTTGCGGAGAGTGATGGACTGACAGTTGACTGATAAATTGACCCCTTGGAGATACATGCACATTGACATGGTATGTAGCGTAGCCTAAGCTTTTATCAATATAGTTATCATATATATATATATATATATATATATATATATATATATATATATATATATATATATATATATATATATATATATATATATATATATATATATATATATATATATATATATATATATATATATATATATATATATATATCTATAGTCTCTATTCTAAAGTGGCTCGCGGGTTGTCAGATCTTGAGGAAAACCGTGAGTTACCCTTGTAATAAGTGCGTTGATAACAGAAAACAAGCATCATTCACATCAAATCAATAACGTTATCAATAAGCTACAATATGTTTTAAATCCAGGAGGCATTTTAGAGCAGACAAACTATTGCACTGTGATCGCCCCTCTGAATCAAGGCGCCAAAAACTGTGCGCTGTGCAGTGACTTAATACGCCACACAGTATAGTTCCCGTACCGTGTCATCTCTGTCAGCCTTACTTGATACTGTATTGGGTAATTCTGAAAAATAATTGAATCAACCTGAGAGAGAGAGAGAGAGAGTTTCCCTGTCATTAACTGTCAGGTAGCCATTGAACCAGACCCCGTAAAGATGACGGTGTGTTCCTGCCTCATCATGTTTTCCGCCTTTCTCGTCGTCTCAGCCGTTATGCAGCCCCTGACTCCACACAGGTAAATGAGAGACTAATTACTTGTCAAGCTCCTCAAGTAACAGGTGTCATGACGGATACAAGGCAGGAAGTTAGGGAAAGATGAGATTGTTCCCGCCAACTGTGTTTACATCTCGTCACTTAGTTTGGCGTATGTTTCCTCTTGGTGTTACACTGAGCTCTACCTTGTTATATGAGGGAAAACTGGCCAAAGGCAACATAAAGGTCCACTTTGTTGCCAGTCCTAGATAGTTAGCCCCTCATCCCTGGCCCGCCTGCCCCCAAAAAAGGGTAAGTGTCTTGAAATCTTCCTAAATGAAGTCAAGTAGGTAAATGTTTAGTATGTGCCCTTGTCAGCTGCGCATGACACCGTTGACACGCTGCTTGTTGTGGCGGTACTCACACTAATTGCTACCTACTAGCTACTGTACACTTGCTGCTTCAAGTCTAGCAAGTTTCTCTCTCTCTCTCTCTCTCTCTCTCTCTCTCTCTCTCTCTCTCTCTCTCTCTCTCTCTCTCTCTCTCTCTCTCTCTCTCTCTCCACACAATGGGCTATTACTGACTCCTATTGATGCTTTTGGAAATGAACACATCAAATCAAAATACTAGACCAAATTTTGCATTTGCTCAGAAGGTCTAAGGAGACTAATGGCCATATTTGGTAAACAAAGGATGTCTTGTCAATATTTGCCACAAGATAGCAAGAGATGCAACATTTTAGCAGTGAGAAAGAGGCTGAAGACAGAGTGTGATTGAGTGCGTGAAAGAGAGTGTTGAGGTGGGATTGGGTGAGTTTGTTGTGTGTGAGATGTGTGGGCATGACAGGAAGGTCGTTGACTTTTCTGAGTGTATGGTGTGTAGGCTCAAGAGCGAGAATTTAGTTCTTTCTCTTGAGCACCGAGAATTGCGAGAGGAAATGAGAAAGCTAAGTGAGGGCGACAGGGTGGCTTGGCCCTCTGTCGGGAAGAGCAGAGTGGGGAAGAGGGAGCAGGCGAGCCAGACTGGGAAAGATAGTAGTCAGGATGGGCAGAGATGGCAGGTTGCGAGGGAAAGGAAAGTGGAGGCAGTTAGGGAGGATAGGACTAAACCTGTTGAGTGTGAAAATAGGTTCAGTTTGTTGGAGGGGGAAGGGGAGAGTGAGAGTGGAGTGAATGAGGTGGTTGTGGTAGTGAAAGGAAAGAGAAGGGGGTAGAGGAGAGGAGGAGGACGGTTGTGCTTAGCACACCTTAGGTGTGTGTGGTGGGTGACTCTCAGGTTAGGTACTTAGATAGCACTTTCTGTGGGAAAGACAGGGATAGGAGGACGAATGTGTGTATGGCTGGTGCAGGTGTGAAGGCAGTGAGTGAGGAGGTGCAGAAGAGAGTTGGGGGATGGAGAGGAGGGTGTAGTAGTTTTGCACGTAGGTGGGAACGATGTCAGAGCAGGTGGGTCGGAGGAGTTAGTGGCAAGATTTCGGGAAATGTTAGGCAAAATAAGGGAGAGTGGTAGGAGGTGTGTAGTGTCAGGAATCTTGCCTCGTCTGTATGTTAGCAGGGAATGGTTGTCTAGGGTCATTGGTGTGAATGATTGGGTAAAAGGGATGTGTAAGGATGTGGGTGTCAGCTTTGTGGATGTATGGGATAGGTTCTATGGGCAAAGGGATTTGTATGCTAGGGATGGTGTGCATCTGAGTAGGAAGGGTGTGGATGTCTGGAGGGGGGAGTTGGGATAGAGTGTAGGGGGTGAGGTAGCAAATGCATTCCAGAAGAAAGATGTTAGACATAAATTAGATAGGATAAACAGAGATAGTGAAAAGATTAGGAAAGATTTCCAGGTGCAAATAGGAGAGAATAAGATTAGGATTCCAAATAAGGAGACAGCATCTAGGAAGGTAGCAGGACTTAAATGTTTTTATGTAAGTGCCAGGAGTCTTAGGAACAAGAAGGACGAGTTATCTAGTTATATAGTTGAGGAGGACTTAGATGTTGTATGTGTCACAGAGGCATGGGTAAATGAGGAAAAGTTTAGGAAAATAGGAAAGAATATGAAGTAGATGGATACATTATGTATTTACACCAGAGAATTGGTAGGATAGGTGGAGGAGTAGTTATTTATGTAAAAAAAATCCTTCATTTCCAGTCAGGTTAATGGTATTAAGGTAGATAACAGAGTAGAGTCCTTATGGCTGGATGTTAGAGTAAACAAAAGTAAGGTTATTAGAGTAGGAGCTTTTATAGGCCACCTAACCAGTCAGCAGATGTAGACAACCCTATGGTAGATGAGATAAATAGGGGGTGTACTAGTCAGACAATTATCTTAGGGGATTTTAATCTTAAGTCAGTAAACTGGGAGAGGATGGTAGGAGATGCTAATGAAAATAAGTTTATGGAAAGTTTTCAGGATAACTATTTAGTGCAGATGGTAGATAAACCTACTAGGGGGAGGAAGGTTTTAGACATAGTACTAACAAATATTGAGCATTGTTTAAAGGAAGTTGAGGTAGGAGAGACTTTAGCAAACAGTGACCATCATATAATTAGATTTATCATTAATTCCAGTAGGGATAATATAGTGAATAAGACTAGAGTCCCAAACTATCAGAAAGGCAATCATGGTAGGTTACGTCAGTTATTAGGAGAGGTAAACTGGGAAGATAGTTTTGGAAATAAAACTGCACAGGAGATGTGGGATA
>NC_059280.1:525786-544329 GCF_017591435.1 Portunus trituberculatus | reverse complement strand
GAGAGAGAGAGAGAGAGAGAGAGAGAGAGAGAGAGAGAGAGAGAATTAAAAAAAAAATTATCACAGCTTATATTTTTCCTTGAATCTTCTACTTTTGCTAATTTTTGCAATATTCTGGTGTCAAATGGTAATAAAGAAGGAAATAATAAGAACAAATCTAGGATAAAAACAGGTGAAATTTAGAGGCAGTGGTAGCAAGAATAGGTAAGGTCATGACAGGTACCTTGTGTGACCTCTTTTATTGTTCCATTAGTTAATAGTAATAATAATAATAATAATAATAATAATAATAATAATAATAATAATAATAATAATAATAATAATAATAGTTTGTTGGCATCTTGTGTTGGAGAGTGTCCTGATAACAAGAAAAATAACAGAGCAGATATTCACAGTACAATTACCTTACGGGGAGTTAGGTTAGATTAGGCTAGTTTATCTTCAGGGGGAGATGAACGATAGCTTAGTTTATCATTCATGGTTGGTCTGTCCTTTTCTTGTAATCTAAACTGGAAGCTTTACATCTCATCTCTTGCTAAAACAGCTTCTATGAAGTTAGGTATTCTGAGGCTCCTTCACAAGTTTTTCTCACACTCCTGACTGCTAACTCTGTACAAGGGTCTCTTATCTGTCTTATCTGCTCATGTATAGAGTATTCTTCACATGTATAGGGTGGTTGCACTCACCGTTTTATTAGATTAGGTGGAATCAAAAGCTTTTCATCTTATCAACTTCTCTCCTTTGATTGACTGTCATAACATATAACATAACATAAATAATAGGATAACAAAGGGCCACCAGGGCCCATCTAGGTTATCCTGTATCAGTCGCACAGCGACCTCGTCATCGGTACTTAAAGATACACTTACAAGTATACAATACATTATATATTAATTCTAAATATTTGGCCCATTAACAGGGCTAAGTCCTGCAGCGAATTCCTCTACAATCTGTGATCCCCATACATGGGCCCATGATCATGTCTTGTTTAACTATAGTCAATTTCTTATAAAAACTATCATGCAGGGCTATACATAATTATAAATCTAATAAATTTAAGTGGTTATCTAATCTGTTTTTAAACATTGTCAAACTAGTGCTATTTACAACCCTCTCTGGCAATGAATTCCAGAAGTCTACCACCCTATGACTAAAGAAATATTTTCTTATCTCTAACCTGCAGCCTTGCTTTCTAATCTCCTGCCATGATTTCTAGTCCTACTTCCCTCCTCTAAGGTAAAGAAAGATCTCACATCTATGTAGTTTGTATCCGAGAACATTTTAAATAACTCTATCATATCCCCTCTTATACATCTCCTCTCGAATGAAAACATGTTTAATTCCTTTAATCTGTTTCTATACTCCAGGTGCTTTAATGCTGGTATCATCCTAGTTGCTCTTCTCTGAACTGCTTCTAACATGCTGATATCCTGCCTATAATGGGGTAACCAGGCCTGTATGCAATACTCTAAATGGGGCCTAACATAGGAATTATATAAGCTACGCACCACTTCCTTACTTTTATAACTAACATTTCTATTTATAAAACCCAGGATCCTATTTGCCCTATTCCTTGCTTCTAAACATTGCTTTGAAAATTTCACAGTCCTGTCTATCACTACTCCTAAATCCTTTCCCTCCTCTATTGCCTCTAGCCAACATCCCTCCATCTCATAGTTAAAGTTTGTGTTGTCTTTACCTAAATGCATAAATAACCTGACACTTTTAGAATAAAACTCCATCTGCCACTTGTCTGCCCATGCTATCAGCCTGTCCAGGTCTCGTTGTATTCTGTAATTGTCCTTTTCACCCTGTACTGCACATGCTATCTTATTATCATCTGCAAACTTTGATACTTTGCTACTAATTCCTATATCTAAATCGTTAATGTACACCAAGAAAAGAAGAGGTCCTAGCACTGATCCTTGGGGTACCCACTAACCACTTCCTTCCACTCAGACATTGCCCCATTTAATACTACTCTCTGTTTCCTATCAGAAAGCCATTCACTAATCCAATCAACTAACCTACCCCCTATCCCATGTAGTCTCAATTAGTACACTAGCCTCCAATGCGGTACCTTATCAAACGCCTTGCTAAAATCTAGATATATAACATCTATGCTATTTCCATCATCTAACTCCTTGGTAATATATTCTAAGAAATCGAGCAAATTTGTAAGACAGGACCTCCCTGATCTAAAGCCATGTTGGGTATCTCTAATTAATCTATTCTCATTTAAATGCTCCCAAATACTACCCTTAATGATTTTCTCTAGTATCTTACATACTATACTAGTTAAACTGATCGGTCTATAATTATTCGCATCATCCTTCCTACCTTTTTTAAATATTGGTGTAACATTAGCTAACTTCCAGTCCTGAGGTATCTCAGCAAACCTAAGTGATCTTTCAAAGATTAACTTGAAGTGCTTCAGAAATACTGTCTACACCCTCCCTAAGTGCTCTGGCATGTAGCTCATCAGGACCACTAGCTTTCCTATCGTCTAGTTCAAGAATAAATTTCCTAATAATTCCCGGTTTTATATCAATATTTTCTAAAGCTCTTAAACTACTCGTCGCACTGTTTGTAACAGGATTTCCTATTCTTTCCCTAGTAAATACTGAAGAAAATTGTTCATTCAATAATTCTACTATGTCTTCATTTTGATCCACTACAACACTATCTTTTCTGAGTGGTCCAATCCTATCCTTATTTCTTTTATCACTGGCCTTGTAATAACTATATAATTTTTTGGGATCTTTACTCCCAGCTCTAGCTAGTTTTATCTCTGCCTGCCTTTTACTTTTTTTTATAACCTTACTCAAATCATCCCTGACCTGTCTGTACCTAATCAAATCTACATCTTCCCCACTTTTCTGCAACTCTCTGTATGCCCTCTTCTTCTCTCTGATCTGTCTACCTATCTCGTGAGTCCACCATAATGGCTTCCTGTTTCTCTGCCTTATATCTTTGTAAGAGATACACTGCATCACTATGCCATTTACTACAACCTCAGAAATATCCCACATCTCCTGTGCAGTTTTATTTCCAAAACTATCTTCCCAGTTTACCTTTCCTAATAACTAATGTAACCTACCATGATTGCCTTTCTGATAGTTTGGGACTCTAGTCTTATTCACTATATTATCCCTACTGGAATTAATGATAAATCTAATTATATGATGGTCACTGTTTGCTAAAGTCTCTCCTACCTCAACTTCCTTTAAACAATGCTCAATATTTGTTAGTACTATGTCTAAAACCTTCCTCCCCCTAGTAGGTTTATCTACCATCTGCACTAAATAGTTATCCTGAAAACTTTCCATAAACTTATTTTCATTAGCATCTCCTACCATCCTCTCCCAGTTTACTGACTTAAGATTAAAATCCCCTAAGATAATTGTCTGACTAGTACACCCCCTATTTATCTCATCTACCATAGGGTTGTCTACATCTGCTGACTGGTTAGGTGGCCTATAAAAAGCTCCTACTCTAATAACCTTACTTTTGTTTACTCTAACATCCAGCCATAAGGACTCTAATCTGTTATCTACCTTAATACCATTAACCTGACTGGAAATGAAGGATTTTTTTTACATAAATAACTACTCCTCCACCTATCCTACCAATTCTCTGGTGTAAATACATAATGTATCCATCTACTTCATATTCTTTCCTATTTTCCTAAACTTTTCCTCATTTACCCATGCCTCTGTGACACATACAACATCTAAGTCCTCCTCAACTATATAACTAGATAACTCGTCCTTCTTGTTCCTAAGACTCCTGGCATTTACATAAAAACATTTAAGTCCTGCTACCTTCCTAGATGCTGTCTCCTTATTTGGAATCCTAATCTTATTCTCTCCTATTTGCACCTGGAAATCTTTCCTAATCTTTTCACTATCTCTGTTTATCCTATCTAATTTATGTCTAACATCTTTCTTCTGGAATGCATTTCCTACCTCACCCCCTACACTCTATCCCAACTCCCCCCTCCAGACATCCACACCCTTCCTACTCAGATGCACACCATCCCTAGCATACAAATCCCTTTGCCCATAGAACCTATCCCATACATCCACAAAGCTGACACCCACATCCTTACACATCCCTTTTACCCAATCATTCACACCAATGACCCTAGACAACCATTCCCTGCTAACATACAGACGAGGCAAGATTCCTGACACTACACACCTCCTACCACTCTCCCTTATTTTGCCTAACATTTCCCGAAATCTTGCCACTAACTCCTCCGACCCACCTGCTCTGACATCGTTCCCACCTACGTGCAAAACTACTACACCCTCCTCTCCATCCCCCAACTCTCTTCTGCACCTCCTCACTCACTGCCTTCACACCTGCACCAGCCATACACACATTCGTCCTCCTATCCCTGTCTTTCCCACAGAAAGTGCTATCTAAGTACCTAACCTGAGAGTCACCCACCACACACACCTAAGGTGTGCTAAGCACAACCGTACTCCTCCTCTCCTCTACCCCCTTCTCTTTCCTTTCACTACCACAACCACCTCATTCACTCCACTCTCACTCTCCCCCTCCCCCTCCAACAAACTGAACCTATTTTCACACTCAACAGGTTTAGTCCTATCCTCCCTAACTGCCTCCACTTTCCTTTCCCTCGCAACCTGCCATCTCTGCCCATCCTGACTACTATCTTTCCCAGTCTGGCTCGCCTGCTCCCTCTTCCCCACTCTGCTCTTCCCGACAGAGGGCCAAGCCACCCTGTCGCCCTCACTTAGCTTTCTCATTTCCTCTCGCAATTCTCGGTGCTCAAGAGAAAGAACTAAATTCTCGCTCTTGAGCCTACACACCATACACTCAGAAAAGTCAACGACCTTCCTGTCATGCCCACACATCTCACACACAACAAACTCACCCAATCCCACCTCAACACTCTCTTTCACGCACTCAATCACACTCTGTCTTCAGCCTCTTTCTCACTGCTAAAATGTTGCATCTCTTGCTATCTTGTGGCAAATATTGACAAGACATCCTTTGTTTACCAAATATGGCCATTAGTCTCCTTAGACCTTCTGAGCAAATGCAAAATTTGGTCTAGTATTTTGATTTGATGTGTTCATTTCCAAAAGCATCAATAGGAGTCAGTAATAGCCCATTGTGTGGAGAGAGAGAGAGAGAGAGAGAGAGAGAGAGAGAGAGAGAGAGAGAGAGAGAGAGAGAGAGAGAGAGAGAGAGAGAGAGAGAGAGAGAGAAACTTGCTAGACTTGAAGCAGCAAGTGTACAGTAGCTAGTAGGTAGCAATTAGTGTGAGTACCGCCCAGGGTTGCCAGGTTTTCTGGCTAAAAAGATGCCAAGTTATGGAAAAAAATATGCCAAAAAATGCCAAACTCATTTTTAATATGCCAAACTTTTATCTATTTTCATGGCTTTACATGTGTTACATGATGAGTAACATGATGAGTAAAGGTTTTCGGTAGCTGTGGTGGCGAGTGGACGTGTTGTGTGTGCGCTCCGTTTTTGGCTGTGGTTTTTATAGTTAGCGAGTGGTGTTTGTGCTTGGTGTCTGTGTGTGGTGCTTTTGAGTGTTAGTGAAGTGAAAGTGTGTACTGCAAGTGTTAGATTAGAGTGAAATAGTGGTTAGAATCAGTGTTTGTGAGTTAAAAGTATTTTTGTAGAGCGAGGAGACTAGGCTTGTAACCGTCAAGTTGACCTTGAAAGAGGATTAGTTGACCTCACTTAGGCCCCCCCACCACCGCGGTTCCCCCACCCTGCTGTCACCTAGTATTTTTATTTGTTCGTGAGTTAACATATTGTAAATTAGTATGGCGGTAGCTACTGAGGTATATCAGAGTGTGATTGAGTGCGTGAAAGAGAGTGTTGAGGTGGGATTGGGAGAATTTGTTGTGTGTGAGATGTGTGGGCACGACAGGAAGGTCGTTGACTTTTCTGAGTGTATGGTGTGTAGGCTCAAGAGCGAGAATTTAGTTCTTTCTCTTGAGCACCGAGAATTGCGAGAGGAAATCAGAAAGCTAAGTGAGGGGAAAAGTGCGAACGAAGTTCTCATCTTTGAATTGAAGGAGGAGGTTAAGAGGCTTGGGGAGGCAGTGGAAAAAATTAGGCAGGAGATCAGTGTTAGGCCGAAGGTTGGACCTTCTGAGGGCGACAGGGTGGCTTGGCCCTCTGTCGGGAAGAGCAGAGTGGGGAAGAGGGAGCAGGCGAGCCAGACTGGGAAAGATAGTAGTCAGGATAGGCAGAGATGGCAGGTTGCGAGGGGGAAGGAAAGCGGAAATAATTAGGGAGGATAGGACTAAACCTGTTGAGTGTGAAAATAGGTTCGGTTTGTTGGAGGGGGAGGGGGAGAGTGAGAGTGGAGTGAATGAAGTGGTTGTGGTGAGTGAAAGGAGAAAGAAGGGGGTAGAGGAGAGGAGGAGGATGGTTGTGCCTAGCACACCTCAGGTGTGTGTGGTGGGTGACTCTCAGGTTAGGTATTTAGATAGCACTTTCTGTGGGAAAGACAGGGATAGGAGGACGAACGTGTGTATGCCTGGTGCAGGTGTGAAGGCAGTGAGTGAGGAGGTGCAGAAGAGGGTTGGGGGATGGAGAGGAGGGTGTAGTAGTTTTGCACGTAGGTGGGAACGATGTCAGAGCAGGTGGGTCGGAGGAGTTAGTGGCAAGATTTCGGGAAATGTTAGGCAAGATAAGGGAGAGTGGTAGGAGGTGTGTAGTGTCAGGAATCTTGCCTCGTGTGTATGTTAGCAGGGAATGGTTGTCTAGAACCATTGGTGTGAATGTTCGGGTAAAAGGGATGTGTAAGGATGTGGGTGTCAGCTTTGTGGATGTATGGGATAGGTTCTATGGGCGAAGGGATTTGTATGCTAGGGATGGTGTGCATCTGAGTAGGAAGGGTGTGGATGTGCTGAGTGGATGTCTGGAGGGGGGAGTTGGGATGGAGTGTAGGGGGGTGAGGTAGCAAATGCATTCCAGAAGAAAGATGCTAGACATAAATTAGATAGGATAAACAGAGATAGTGAAAAGATTAGGAAAGATTTCCAGGTGCAAATAGGAGAGAATAAGATTAGGATTCCAAATAAGGAGACAGCATCTAGGAAGGTAGCAGGACTTAAATGTTTTTATGTAAATGCCAGGAGTCTTAGGAACAAGAAGGACGAGTTATCTAGTTATATAGTTGAGGAGGGCCTAGATGTTGTATGTGTCACAGAGGCATGGGTAAATGAGGAAAAGTTTAGGGAAAATAGGAAAGAATATGAAGTAGATGGATACATTATGTATTTACACCAGAGAATTGGTAGGATAGGCGGAGGAGTAGTTATTTATGTAAAAATCCTTCATTTCCAGTCAGGTTAATGGTATTAAGGTAGATAACAGAGTAGAGTCCTTATGGCTGGATGTTAGAGTAAACAAAAGTAAGGTTATTAGAGTAGGAGCTTTTATAGGCCACCTAACCAGTCAGCAGATGTAGACAACCTTATGGTAGATGAGATAAATAGGGGTGTACTAGTCAGACAATTATCTTAGGGATTTTAATCTTAAGTCAGTAAACTGGGAGAGGATGGTAGGAGATGCTAGTGAAAATAAGTTTATGGAAAGTTTTCAGGATAACTACTTAGTGCAGATGGTAGATAAACCTACTAGGGGGAGGAAGGTTTTAGACATAGTACTAACAAATATTGAGCATTGTTTAAAGGAAGTTGAGGTAGGAGAGACTTTAGCAAACAGTGACCACCATATAATTAGATTTATCATTATTTCCAGTAGGGATAATATAGCGAATAAGACTAGAGTCCCAAACTATCAGAAAGGCAATTATGGTAGGTTACGTCAGTTATTAGGAGAGGTAAACTGGGAAGATAGTTTTGGAATTAAAACTGCACAGGAGATGTGGGATATTTTTAAGGTTGTAGTAAAGGGTATAGTGATGCAGTGTATCCCTTACAAAGATATAAGGCAGAGAAACAGGAAGCCATTATGGTGGACTCATGAGATAGGTAGCCAGATCAGAGAGAAGAAGAGGGCATATAGAGAGTTGCAGAAAAGTGGGAAGATGTAGATTTGATTAAGTACAGACAGGTCAGGGATGATTTGAGTAAGGTTATAAAAAAGTAAAAGACAGGCAGAGATAAAACTAGCTAGAGCTGGGAGTAAAGATCCCAAAAATTATATAGTTATTACAAGGTCAGTGATAAAAGAAATAAGGATAGGATTGGACCACTCAGAAAAGATGGTGTAGTAGTGGATCAAAATGAAGACATAGTAGAATTATTGAATGAACAATTTTCTTCAGTATTTACTAGGAAAGAATAGGAAATCCTGTTACAAACAGTGCGGCGAGTAGTTTAAGAGCTTTAGAAAATATTGATATAAAACCGGGAATTATTAGGAAATTTATTCTTGAACTAGACGATAGGAAAGCCAGTGGTCCTGATGAGCTACATGCCAGAGTACTTAGGGAGGGTGTAGACAGTATTTCTGAAGCACTTAAGTTAATCTTTGAAAGATCACTTAGGTTTGCTGAGATACCTCAGGACTGGAAGTTAGCTAATGTTACTCCAATATTTAAAAAGGTAGGAAGGATGATGCGAATAATTATAGACCGATCAGTTTAACTAGTATAGTATGTAAGATACTAGAGAAAATCATTAAGGGTAGTATTTGGGAGCATTTAAATGAGAATAGATTAATTAGAGATACCCAACATGGCTTTAGATCAGGGAGGTCCTGTCTTACAAATTTGCTCGATATCTTAGAATATATTACCAAGGAGTTAGATGATGGAAATAGCATAGATGTTATATATCTAGATTTTAGCAAGGCGTTTGATAAGGTACCGCATAGGAGGCTAGTGTACAAATTGAGACTACATGGGATAGGGGTAGGTTAGTTGACTGGATTAGTGAATGGCTTTCTGATAGGAAACAGAGAGTAGTATTAAATGGGGCAATGTCTGAGTGGAAGGAAGTGGTTAGTGGGGTACCCCAAGGATCAGTGCTAGGACCTCTTCTTTTCTTGGTGTACATTAACGATTTAGATTTAGGAATTAGTAGCAAAGTATCAAAGTTTGCAGATGATACTAAGATAGCATGTGCAGTACAGGGTGAAAAGGACAATTACAGAATACAACGAGACCTGGACAGGCTGATAGCATGGGCAGACAGGTGGCAGATGGAGTTTAATTCTGATAAGTGTCAGGTTATGCATTTAGGTAAAGACAACACAAACTTTAACTATGAGATGGAGGGATGTTGGCTAGAGGCAGTAGAGGAAGGAAAGGATTTAGGAGTAGTGATAGACAGGACTATGAAATTTTCAAAGCAATGTTTAGAAGCAAGAAATAGGGCAAATAGGATCCTGGGTTTTATAAATAGAAATGTTAGTTATAAAAGTAAGGAAGTGGTGCGTAGCTTATATAATTCCTATGTTAGGCCCCATTTAGAGTATTGCATACAGGCCTGGTCACCCCACTATAGGCAGGATATCAACATGTTAGAAGCAGTTCAGAGAAGAGCAACTAGGATGATACCAGCATTAAAGCGCCTGGAGTATAGAGATAGATTAAAGGAATTAAACATGTTTTCATTTGAGAGGAGATGTATAAGAGGGGATATGATAGAGTTATTTAAAATGTTTTCAGATACAAACTACATAGATGTGAGATCTTTCTTTACCTTAGAGGAGGGAAATAGGACTAGAAATCATGGCAGGAAGATTAGAAAGCAAGGCTGCAGGTTAGATATAAGAAAATATTTCTTTAGTCATAGAGTGGTAGACTTCTGGAATGCAGGTTGTAAATAGCACTAGTTTGACAATGTTTAAAAACAGATTAGATAAGCACTTAAATTCATTAGATTTATAATTATGTATAGCACTGCATGATAGTTTTTATAAGAAATTTACTATAGTTAAATAAGACATGATCCCCATGTATGGGGACCACAAATTGTAGAGGATTTCGCTGCAGGACTTAGCCCTGTTAATGGGCCAAATATTTAGAATTAGTATATAATGTATTGTGTACTTGTAAGTGTATCTTTAAGTACTGATGACGAGGTCGCTGTGCGACTGGTACAGGATAACCTAGATGGGCCCTGGTGGCCCTTTGTTATCCTATTATTTATGTTATGTTATGTTATGTTAACTAAAATCCTATTAAAATATAACTGAACGTTATAAGCCACTGTAGCCAATACAAATAGCTAATCTCACATGATACATCACTGATGTATCATGTGAGATTAGCTATTAAGGTATCTGTTTAATTCAAGTGATGTAACATCACTTGAATTCCACAGATACCTTAATAAACCACCATCGGCTGAAACATATTATATTGTAGTCTTGTAGACTGGACTCAGTTTCTGAAAAATGTTTGTAATGTGTTAAATAAATATATCCTTTATATAAACATTTCCTTGAAATACAAAAAAAAAAAAAAAAAAAAGTTTCTGAAAAATCTCTAATTCACAGATTACAGAATAAATATATCCTTTAAAATAAATATATCTTTTATATAAATATTTCCTTGAAAATATATCCTTTGGTTAGATACCAAGATTACCAACTCTGCTGGGGCTCTAAATATATTCAAATGCATCATCGGATTCACAAATGTTTGCTGAACTGGCCATTAGAATGTATTCATTCATATTACAAAGGCGTTAAACAAACCTCCATCACTCTACATGGCCAACATATACATCAATAGAACCGTAATTCCTTCAGCAGTACGTATAGATAACTTACCTGAACGCAGCGTCAGCTGAGACTGTTATTGTTTTAATGTTCTCTTACTTCCACCGTGCAAAGAGTACGGTGTATATTTTAGGAGTCACCATAGAAAAAACTGACTTGCAACTTTATGCTAGTAAAAGAATGGTCTTTGCTTCAAAGTAACAGTTTCATATCAAGGGGGAAAAAAACGCCAAAAAATATGCCAAATTCTGAAAAATGCCAAACAATAAATTTTCCTGCCAAACACAATAAAAATATGCCAAAAAGGCAGAATTTGGCGCAAAAAACGCCAACCTGGCAACCCTGGTAGCGTCCCTTGTCAACGGCGAGGGAAGACTACAACGCAAAACACTGCACGCAAAAGCACGACACCGCACACACTGTCACACACAAGAGTCACTGAAGCTCCGTAAAACCCAGGGAAGGGCGTGAAGAGGCAGTGGAGTCCCTGCTGGCGTGGCGGCGATGGCGTCGGGAAGACCCGTGATCCTACTACTCACTGCGCCATGTGGTGTTGGGTAGCTGTCGGGACAGTCAGTACAGCCACGAAGGTGAAGGTTCTTCATAGAAACACGTACTAACTGGAGTATGTGTATTCAAGCAGAGGAACACAGAGAAAGCCTTGGAAGGACCCCCATACGCCTGCCTGCCTGCCTGCCTTGGAGACGCCAGCAAGACTGAGGCTTACGTAGGGTTGCCAGGCGTATGATAATCAGAGGTACAGGGAATACATATGATATAATATATTACATTACATACCCACAGAAGTAATGTTTTATGTACAGATACTAAGATTTGAAGACAACTACAGGCATTAAGAGGAATGATAAATGATTAGATAAAATCTAAAGAAAGTAATGTTTTATGTACAGATAGTAAAATTTCAAGACGACTAGAGGTATCAAAATATTATGACACAAAAGACCACATTACCTGAACACTTTTAAGCTCCTCTGCACCGCCTGGGTTCCGACAGCAGGCAATGACGGTGGTACCTTAAAGAGTCACTCGTTATTATGGGTTACTTTTGAGGTGTGTTATAATCTCAAAGGAGAGTTGTTGATGTAATGTGCTTTGATTGTGACTTCCGTGTTGGTTGTGTGTAGTGGTGGTGGTGGTGGTGGTGGAGGAGGAGGAGGAGGAAGAGGGAGACAAAAAAAAAAAAAAAAAAAATAGGGAAAAGGAGAAAAGGAATTAAAAGAAAAGGACAGGAGGAAGATAAAAGAGATAGGGAAAAGGAGAAAAGGACAGGAGAAAGTGAAAAAGGATAGGAAAGAGAAAAAGAATTAAGAGAGAAGGATAAGAGGAAGAGAAAGAAAATAGGGAAGAAGAGAAAAGAAAAAAAGGAGGAATAGGAAGAGAAGAGAAATGAGGATGATAAAAGAGGAGGAAATGATGATCCTGTCTATCTGTTATATGCCTGTTTGTCTGTGTATCTGTTTGTCTGCCTGTAAACATGTGCATTCTTTCATATATATATATATATATATATATATATATATATATATATATATATATATATATATATATATATATATATGTGTGTGTGTGTGTGTGTGTGTGTGTGTATGTTTGATCTGCTGCAGTCTCTGACGAGACAGCCAGACGTTACCCTACGGAACAAGCTCAGAGCTCATTATTTCCGATCTTCGGATAGGCCTGTGTGTGTGTGTAATTCACTGTTTGATCTGCTGCAGTCTATGACGAGACAGCCAGACGTTACCCTACGGAACAAGCTCAGAGCTCATTATTTCCGATCTTCGGATAGGCCTGTAGGTGTGTGTGTGTAATTCACTGTTTGATCTGCTGCAGTCTATGACGAGACAGCCAGACGTTACCCTACGGAACAAGCTCAGAGCTCATTATTTCCGATCTTCGGATAGGCCTGTAGGTGTGTGTGTGTAATTCACTGTTTGATCTGCTGCAGTCTATGACGAGACAGACGTTACCCTACGGAGCTCAGAGCTCATTATTTCCGATCTTCGGATAGGCCTGTAGGTGTGTGTGTGTAATTCACTGTTTGATCTGCTGCAGTCTATGACGAGACAGCCAGACGTTACCCTACGGAACGAGCTCAGAGCTCATTATTTCCGATCTTGGGATAGGTCTGAGACCAGGCACACACCACACACCGGAACAACAAGGTCACAACTCCTCGATTTACATCCCGTACCTACTCACTGCTAGGTGAACAGGGGCTACACGTGAAAGGAGACACACCCAAATATCTCCACCCGGCCGGGGAATCGAACCCCGGTCCTCTGGCTTGTGAAACCAGCGCTCTAACCACTGAGCTACCGGGCCGTGTGTGTGTGTGTGTGTGTGTGTGTGTGTGTGTGTGTGTGTTTATAAGTGTATAACAGAGAGAGAGAGAGAGAGAGAGAGAGAGAGAGAACCTGCAGGGTTATATGTAATTTAGCAACATTTAGGCTGCCGGTTACTTATTATAATTACCAGTCTGCCATCCCACACAAAAATCATAAGATTATAATATGCTAAATTTATTTTTATATAATACAAGAACAAATATGATAAAACAATAAAAAGATAGGAAGTTGCAGAAACAAATTTATTGACTGCGTGTTTGAAGGTTTGACCGGATCCGTGGTTAACAATGAAAAAAAAAATTGCTGGAAAAAGGACAATAAAGGACAGATTTTGACTGTCCTTTTTTACAAGAAAACTTAAGGACAAACAGGCTCAAAAAAGGACAGGCTGTCCTTAAAAGGACACACATGGCATTCCTGGTTCACTATGGGTTCCGACCACACTGAGCGGAAGCGTTTGGCAACAATGTTAAAAATATACTCATATGTGTATATATTTATGTATGTATGTACGGCATGCATGTATGTATGTATATCGGCTTCCTATTTCACGAAGCAGTTTTCCTTCCAGTATTTCAAACAAAAGTGACATCTGCCATCCTTTTTTAAGTGATACCTAGTTGTCATTAGTTACAGGTGCCTCTCACGTATCAGCTGGTCTGCGACCCACACTACACCTTCCCGTCTGTCCCCCACTCCGTCCCCTCCCCCATGTCCCTCATATTTCCGCCTCCACCCCCGTCCCACCCTCTCTATCTATCTATCTCTCGCGCCGCTCCGCTCAGTACCTATCAGCTGACACACTCTCCTATTTATTCTTTATTCTTTAGTCTCAGTCTCTATTCCACCTAATATTAACCTCTGATTACTGAGAGGCTACACACACAATATACTCTTCGCTACTATAGATATCACTATTATCGGTATCTTCATCTCCACCACTCACTGTCCCTCACGGCCAGGGCCTTGTCCTGCCAAGGGCAGCGCGGCTCATGGTAAACTGTCCGGCCGCCGGGCTGACTACGGCAGGGTTGCCAGACACTACACATGAAAAAAAGGACAGACTTGCTTTAAAAAAAAAGGACAGTACAACAAAAAGTGAGAGAGAGAGAGAGAGAGAGAGAGAGAGAGAGAGAGAGAGAGAGAGAGAGAGAGAGAGAGAGATTAGGAAAGGTCTAAGGCGTTCAGAATTTTAATGGCCACAGTTTTCACTATTTCAATCCCCACATGAGTTTCTGAAGCTGCATAAAGTCGTTAAATAGTTAGACACAATGGATATGGAAACGCGTCATGATATAGAAGGGATTAAGACAGTTTGGGATATTAAATTACCTTCACTTGGCACTTGCAGTGAGGGAGGAGAGGCAAGGCAAGAACGCAACACGTCAGCCAGCCAGCCAGGGAGACACGTAGACCCCAGTGAATTATGAGTGAGGTAGAGACGAGACGGGAGAGCTAAACTAGTGGAGTGGGTAGTGAGGAGACCACTGTAGCTTGGTTCACCTGGGGAGCGTTGCCCAGGTAACAAACACACACACACACACACACACACACTTACCATCTGGAAGCTTTACCAAATCTCTCCACTCATTACTCCGACTTACTCATCTGTCTGTTGTGAAGAGCTAAGAGGAATGTTAAATTAGGATTAGAGAGAGAGAGAGAGAGAGAGAGAGAGAGAGAGAGAGAGAGAGAGAGAGAGAGAGAGAGAGAGAGAGAGAGAGAGAGAGAGAGAGAGAGAGAGAGAGAGAGAGAGAGAGAGAGAGAGAGAGAGAGAGAGAGAGAGAGAGAGAGAGAGAGAGAGAGAAATATGTAATAGGTGAAAAAAAATTGATGTGTAGGGATTGTTTTCAGTAAGATCTCAAGCACACACAGTGACTTGCATACACTTCTTCATTGGGGTTAACTAGTAAAAAAGCTATTTAGGGTGTGCGTTGACATAACCCCTTCAGTACCAAGACGCGTTTCCTTATGCATTGTGCTATTTGGTGATTTTATACAGCTTCATAAACTTATGTGGGGGATTAAAATAGTGAAGACTCCAGCCATTAATCTTTTGACCTCCATAGACCCTTCCTAATGTCAGTAAAATCGCCTAATCAAACCCAAAAATCAAGGTAAAAGAATTGCGAGGAACCTTCGATTTGTTCTCGCCAGCCACTCCACGAACGACGATAGAAAGTGGAAACATGTCGAGTGAAAACAAGGCGCTATGTTGTTGTCCATAAACTCTCAATCTATCTCTGTGGGCACTGTTGTCGTTAAGATCTCAAGCACTGAATTACCGCCATGCACTCAGTCTGGGCGTCTGAGTGAGCAGGGCGAGGCGAGGCGAGGCGATAGAGGCACCTTGCTTTGTTCTGGGCTATGTGTTTCCTACATATCATAGCTTCCCTTGCTCAATAAGCGCTAAGAATAGGACACATTTCGCTATACGCTATTACTTGCAGTTTGTGTTGACAGACTAGGATAATAAAGAGGGATGCCAGAGATTAAACGTATACAAAACGGTGAAATAACGACACACACACACACACACACACACACACACACACACACACACACACAGTCTGAGTCCTATCCGAAGATCTATATGTGCTCTGAGCTTGTTCCGTAATGGGGAAGTCTGGCTGGGTGACTACCGGGCGACCATAGTGAATCTCACACACACACACACACACACACACACACACACACACACACAAACACGCTAAGTACCATGATTGAAAAGGACACACACACACACACACACACACACACACACAGCCACCTCCCCGTCCAACACCCTCCAGCTGAGAGCTGGGTGTCAATGGTTCCAGCTGGTGGCCTCCCCCATAACGAAAGATAAACACACACACACACACACACACACACACACACACACACACACACTAAGTACCTTGAAAGAAAACACACACACACACACACACACACACACACACACACACACACACACACACGCTAAGTACCTTGAAAGAAAATGACACACACACACACACACACACACACACGCTAAGTACTTTGAAAGAAAATGACACACACACACACACACACAGCCACCTTCCCGTCCAACACCCTCCAGCTGGGAGCTGGGTGTCAGTGGTTCCAGCTGGTGGGCTCCCTCATAACGAAAGACAAGGCACACACAACACACACACACACACACACACACACACACACACACACACACACACACACACACACACATACAGTCACCCACCCACCCACACACCAACCCACCCCCACTCCCTGGGGCCTGGAGCCAGGTATCAGCCTGGGTCCAGCCGGGGCTGGGGGTCGGCCCTCCTTGATGACGTCACATATATACGTTATGCAAATCATTTTGAAAATGAGGATTCCCAAAAAGGCAGCTGGACACGAATGTTATAAAATTTCTGACTCGTTATCAATCGAAACTAACTTCTAAAATACAAAAACATTGCAGAGAAAAGGAATAATAAAAATAGCTCAAAAAATATACTAAATAAAGTATTACAACTTCGACTTGCTTAAATACAATTTCAAAGCCCACCAATTTCATTCAACTGAATCGATAACGTTTTTCAAAAATTATGACAATCATTTCGATTTATCAAAACCTGGCAACTCGCCCTATTAGAAAAATAATATTTAAAAAATGACGTTGTTTACAATATTTACAGGACTTCATATCATTCTTAAAGTCCACATCTTTAACTTCTCAGGAGCCTTGCACACTTTTATCATGATAAACCATCTTTTGAAAACACAAACACTTCGCTACAACCTCAAATAAAAAATCACAGATAGCGGAGGTAAAAATTTTAGCGTATTTTGGGCCTCCCATTCAAGTCATAAACACCCTCTACATCACCGTATTTCACTCAAGTCAAGCATGGAAGACACGTAAAACACTGGGAACTATCATTAAAAACCCTTAAAAGGCACTTGTGACTCGAAATAAATGAACTGAGACAAATATAAATAATAGTGGAAGTCGAGCATCTGGGACCGGCATTTTGGGCGGGAGCTGGTGATGACGTCAAAGCCTGGGGCTCGTGACGTCATGGGTAGGCCCGCTTCTTCTCACTCCATAGCACACAAATCAGGTAGTTGCGGATATATCTCAACAACTGACATGAAAGATTAGGCCTATGGCTCCACTTTGTGACCTGTCAGGCCTGTAATGAGTAAGAGATGATGCAGATAATGGCTGAGAGAGAGGCGGCGGGTCAGGAGATCGGTTTGTTTACGTTTTCAAGACTGAATTATTTTGTTTTTATAAGTATGTGCAGGTGTTAGTTCACTGATATATTGTCCAGGAGGTTACCAACGTTAGGTTATGACATGGCACCACCGTGAAATGATGAGTTATACCAATATATCACTTACGTTAGGCAAAGATTGCTCCGCGGCGGCTGTCCGTGTCACTAGCAAGCACCCACACTCCACTGTCCACTTTGTGTCTTCAACCATGTTTAAATAGTTAACCTCTGATTACTGAGAGGCTACACACACAAAATATTCTCTTCGCTACTATAGATAACACTATTATCGGTATCTTGATCTCCACCACTCACTGTCCCTCACGACCAGCGCCTTGTCCTGCCAAGAGAAGCACGGCTCACGGTCAACTGGCCGGCCGCCGGGCTGACTACGGCAGAGTTGCCAGACACTACACATGAAAAAAGGACAGACCTGCTTTAGAAAAAAAAGGACATTTGCCTCCAAGAAAGGACAGCACAACAAAAGTGTGTGTATATATATATATATATATATATATATATATATATATATATATATATATATATATATATATATATATATATATATATATATGTGTGTGTGTGTGTGTGTGTGTGTGTGTGTGTGTGTGTGTTTAGGCTAACTATGTATTTATACTCATTGGCTAGGAGGCTGGGAGTGGGAGCGCTTTTAAGGAGTTGCCGGTTACTTATTATAGTCTGCGATCCCAAAGAAAAATCATAAGCTTATAATATGCTCGATTTATTTTATATAACACAAGAACAAATATGTTAAAACAATAAAAAGATAGGAAGTTGCAGAAACAAATTTATTGACTGCGTGTTTGAAGGTTTGACCGGATCCGTGGTTCACAATGAAAAAAAAAAAAAATAAATAAATAAATTTTGCTGAAAAAAGGACGGTAAAGGACAGATTTTGACTGTCCTTTTTTACAAGAAAACTTAAGGACAAACAGGCTCAAAATAGGACAGACTGTCTTTAAAAGGACAAACATGGCAACCCTGTGTCAGGCAGTGATGTTAACTCTTCTAGCCCACATTGTCGTACCGAACCACCAGAATTATCGTATTTTGCCTAATATTATCGTACACCCAAAGGAAAAATAATAGGAGTTGTTGCTGACATCTCGCCCGACCCTGAAATTTCAGAAACCATGGTTACCAAAAATTCAAATAGTTTATGAATTTTGCTAGAATACACATACTAGCTACCTAGAATTGAAGTCTCTCTCTCT
>NC_059280.1:509081-525286 GCF_017591435.1 Portunus trituberculatus | reverse complement strand
AGTAGTATTAAATGGGGCAATGTCTGAGTGGAAGGAAGTGGTTAGTGGGGTACCCCAAGGATCAGTGCTAGGACCTCTTCTTTTCTTGGTGTACATTAACGATTTAGATATAGGAATTAGTAGCAAAGTATCAAAGTTTGCAGATGATACTAAGATAGCATGTGCAGTACAGGGTGAAAAGGACAATTACAGAATACAACGAGACCTGGACAGCATGGGCAGACAGGTGGCAGATGGAGTTTAATTCTGATAAGTGTCAGGTTATGCATTTAGGTAAAGACAACACAAACTTTAACTATGAGATGGAGGGATGTTGGCTAGAGGCAGTAGAGCAGGGGTGGGGAACGTCCGGCCTCCGGGCCGTATAAGGCCCCCAAGACCATTTGATCAGGCCCGCAAGGCAGTTCATAAATGCTATTTCATATCTCATGAATGAATAATATATAATGTAATTTTATTATGTGCTGGCTGCAGGTTATTTAAATTCAATTAATTATCTATGAACTCGGCAGTTTAGCAGCGTCATACCCTTGAATATAATTATATTTCTTGATTTTTATTTTGTGACTGACTGTTTTTCTTTGCACTGCTAGCGTCAGCTAAGAGCACTTGTACGGCCTTGAGCTGAGTGTTGCCATAGCATCCACAGGCGGGACCGTACACGTATGCTTCTCGTCAGCCGCCTGTCTGTCTGTACTGCAGTGACTCAGCTAGGCGGGCCGCGGGCAGTCAGTGCTAGGCATTTATCGAGTGTGGACGCTGTAGAACTGTTAATACACACTGGGTAGTTATCACGTGGTGTGACGTCCTACAAATGGCGACTGCAAAGAAAAGAAAAGTAGATGCAGAATGTCGAGCCTTCCAAGAGAAGTGGACAAACGATTATTTTTTTGTTGAAGTGAAAGGCAAACCTGTGTGCCTAGTTTGTGGGGATGCGTTAGCAGTAATGAAGAAGGCCAATGTGGAGCGTCATTACAGCTCAAAACATGCTAAGCTCAGTGATTTGGGAGGACAAATGCGTCTGGATAAAATCAATGCTCTTCGGCGGTGTTTAGAATCACAACAAGCCTCTTTCACAAGACCTCGGTGTGACAGAGACAACGTTATTCAGACGAGTTATGCACTGAGTGACCTAATTGCCAAGAAGCTGAAGCCTCACATAGAGGGAGAGTTTGTGAAAGAGTGCATCGTTAAAGCTGCGGAGTTGCTAGCGCCAGACAAACTTCAGTTATTTCAGAGTGTTAGTTTGTCTCGTAGAACCGTCTCAGATCGGATTACTGACTTAGCACAAGATATTCATAAAACACTGAAGGATTCTGCAAGAGATTTCCAGTTCTTCTCTGTGGCTTGTGACGAGACAACAGACATAACAAATACCGCCCAACTGGCCATTTTGTTCGTGGAATAACGGCCGAGTTTGACACACGAGAGGAATTGCTGTCATTGGAAGCCATGCATGGCACCACAACTGGTGAGGACTTGTTTGAGAGTCTTGTTTCGTCAATGAACAAACTAGAGTTAACATTTGAAAAGTTAAGTGGCCTCACTACTGATGGAGCTCCAGCCATGGTTGGCTCACAAAAGGGTTAATTGCTTTTGTTAAGAAAGAACTGAATCGTCTCTGTCTTGATCCAAGTGATTTAATAATATGCCACTGCATCATACATCAAGAAAATTTATGTGCATTGTCATTGAGGCTCAATAATGTAATGACAACAGTAGTGTCATGCATAAATTTTATCAAGAGCAGAGGGCTAAACAGCCGCCAGTTTAAGGAGTTACTGAATGATCTTGCCTCAGAGTACGGTGATCTTGTTTATCATTGTGAAGTGCGGTGGCTGAGTCGTGGGAATATGCTTATGCGCTTTTATGAACTGCGTGATGAAGTCAAGCAATTCATGGAGATGAAGGGAACACCTGTCAGGGAACTCAGTGATAGCAAGTGGCTGTGTGATCTTGCTTTCATGGTTGACATTACCAAGTATCTCTCAGAGCTGAACGTCAAGCTGCAGGGCCCCAACCAGCTTCTCAGCTCTCTGCTTTCAAACGTGAAATCATTTGAAGCTAAATTAAAGCTGTGGAAAGTGCAACTCGAAAGAAGTAACACTGTGCATTTCCCCACTCTGCAAGAACAAAATCCTTCTACAACGGATGAATATGCTGGTGAGTGTGCGAAACTAATTGAGGCATTTAGTGAAAGGTTCAAGGACGTGAAAAGTAAACAACAGGAGTTGAACATCTTCGCTACACCATTTAATGTGGAACCAGCTGATGTGCCTGATAACCTGCAACACGAAATAATTCAGCTGCAAAGCGATGATGAGCTGAAAGCTAGGTACAACAACCTCTCACTGCTTGAGTTCTACAGACGTTACGTAAGTGCTGATGATTTTCCTATTTTGAGGAGACATGCACTGAAATATGCATCTGTGTTCGGAACGACTTACTGCTGCGAGCAGTTCTTCTCAAAACTTAACCTGGCAAAGAGTAGACTGCGCTCCAGACTGACCGATGCAAACCTGGAAAACCAGTTGCGAGTAGCATCATCAACAGTACCACCTAACATCACGCGCCTCGCCAAAGAGAAGCAGTTCCAGCCGTCACATTAGAGGTGAGTTAAATGAGTGAAAAAATAATTGATAACTTTTTATGGCCCGCGAATTATATTAAAAATATCTAAATGGCCCTTGACAGAACGAAGGTTCCCCACCCCTGCAGTAGAGGAAGGAAAGGATTTAGGAGTAGTGATAGACAGGACTATGAAATTTTCAAAGCAATGTTTAGAAGCAAGAAATAGGGCAAATAGGATCCTGGGTTTTATAAATAGAAATGTTAGTTATAAAAGTAAGGAAGTGGTGCGTAGCTTATATAATTCCTATGTTAGGCCCCATTTAGAGTATTGCATACAGGCCTGGTCACCCCACTATAGGCAGGATATCAACATGTTAGAAGCAGTTCAGAGAAGAGCAACTAGGATGATACCAGCATTAAAGCGCCTGGAGTATAGAGATAGATTAAAGGAATTAAACATGTTTTCATTTGAGAGGAGATGTATAAGAGGGATATGATAGAGTTATTTAAAATGTTCTCAGATACAAACTACATAGATGTGAGATCTTTCTTTACCTTAGAGGAAGGAAATAGGACTAGAAATCATGGCAGGAAGATTAGAAAGCAAGGCTGCAGGTTAGATATAAGAAAATATTTCTTTAGTCATAGAGTGGTAGACTTCTGGAATGCATTGCCAGAGACGGTTGTAAATAGCACTAGTTTGACAATGTTTAAAAACAGATTAGATAAGCACTTAAATTTATTAGATTTATAATTATGTATAGCACTGCATGATAGTTTTTATAAGAAATTTACTATAGTTAAACAAGACATGATCCCCATGTATGGGGACCACAAATTGTAGAGGATTTCGCTGCAGGACTTAGCCCTGTTAATGGGCCAAATATTTAGAATTAGTATATAATGTATTGTGTACTTGTAAGTGTATCTTTAAGTACTGATGACGAGGTCGCTGTGCGACTGGTACAGGATAACCTAGATGGGCCCTGGTGGCCCTTTGTTATCCTATTCTTTATGTTATGTTATGTTGTATTGCAAGAGGTGGCCCACGCATCAGCAGAGTGCGCCTCCCCCTCACCCGAGTCAGGGGGTCAGGAAGCCCACCAGGTAGAGAACACAACCTTATCTTTTTCCTAACATCCTGTCTTGTAACAGTCATGACACCTGGTACTTGAGGAGCCTGAGAAGTAACTAGTCTGTCATTTACCTGTGTGGCGCGTCAGGAAGCTGCATGACAGCTAGGACGGCGAGAAAGGCGGAAAACATGACACGGGCGGCTTAGGAGTCAATAAACGGCGGGACAGTGTTATGTTTAGCAGACCATCTTCCTTCATGTCATTTTTTTTATTTAACTTATTTAGCAAGACATGAAATTGTTTTTTGCAATAATAAACGTTTAATATTTGAAAACTAGTATTTTCTGTAATGGTATTTGTAATTATCGCCAAAAAAGTAATTAAGTAATCAGTCTGACTTCTGGATGTCGAATCTTCACCTCAGAATGTCGCCAAAATATACACAAATACGGATTTCTTTCTATTATTTGCTCCGTACACATTACGAAGCTTTCACTCCCACATGACCATCCTCCAATGACAACTAGGCATTCCAACAGTCACAATAAACCTGAGAAGGGAGCTAAAAACAGAACTACTACATTATTGAAACACATTACCTAACAGCGAGTGATCGGCCTCTGCCTTCACTCAAGCTTCCCAATCCTTAGACCTACTAATAACGCTCACGCTCACACTCACGCGCACGCAAGTCATCGCACTCAAATATTCTATAATGATAAACAGGCAGAGTATTCAAACTTTAACTATGAGATGGAGGGATGTTGGCTAGAGGCAGTAGAGGAAGGAAAGGATTTAGGAGTAGTGATAGACAGACAGGACTATGAAATTTTCAAAGCAATGTTTAGAAGCAAGAAATAGGGCAAATAGGATCCTGGGTTTTATAAATAGAAATGTTAGTTATAAAAGTAAGGAAGTGGTGCGTAGCTTAGGGGAGAGCGGGGCTAGTTGCATCGCGGGTAAGTTGCATCAGTGAGCATAACTGGCAACTCAGCGGCTGCATTTGGGTGACAGGCGGTTCAAATGTGTGTTGGTCAGTGTTGCCACTCCTTGGATTTTTTCCCAAGATCTTGGCTTTTTTACCATCGCCTTGGGATCTTGGATATGAAATGGAAAAAACCCTGGAATCTTGGCATTTTTAGCAGTGTAAGTTATATGAAATGATTTTCATGGTCTTGGGAAAATCGTAGCACCTAACTTATCCTGTGAAAAAAAAAAAAAAAACGTTAATCATTATGGACCCAGGTAACTTACTATGTTCTTATGAAATATAAACGGGAGTAGTCTGTCACGAACGCGTAAGCAACGGGCGCGAGACAAGGAGAGTACCTGTACATCACTTGCCCCTCCCCTCGGGCCCCGCTCGCAGTCACCTGTTCCTCACTCTGAGTCACTCAGTATTCTTGTACCCTCAGCGGCCAGCGCTGTTGAATTCGCGTTGCTCCTGGATAATATCATTTCCCCTTCACTCTACAATGAGTGGTTCAGGAGAGGAGGGGTGTAGTGGCAGCGTCACCCCACCAAAGAAAAAGAAGAAAGTGTGGTACCAGCAAACATTTAAGAAGGAATGGCTGGAGGACGAGGAACTGAAGGAGTGGTTGCAACCAGATTCTGCAGATAAATACTCAGCGCTGTGTAGTGTATGTGACTGCAAACTAAAGAATTGTAACAAGTCCTCTCTTATGGCACACAAGGCTTCAATTAAACATGTCAAGAACTTAAAAGTAAAAAAGGCTCAGGTAAACATTCAACAGCACTTCAAAAAAGTACCAGGACTAAGTCATCAAGAAAAGGTAGCAAAAGCTGAATTAATTATTTCAGGATTTATGGCAGAGCATAACATGCCATTTCTCCAAGCAGACCATTTAGTGAATGTCTTGAAAAAAGCTTTTGCAGACAGTGACATTGCTAAGGATATTTCACTGAAAAAAACTAAAGCATCATATTTACTGCAACATGGCATTGCTTGGGAAGAGCGTCAGAAAATAGTTAACATATGTAAGGAGAACAAATTCTCATTAATAATTGACGAGAGCACTGACGCATCTGTCTCACAGATCCTGGCACTGGTGGTAAGATTTTATGATAGAAAGAGGTCAAAAGTAACAGACGCCCTTTTAGATATTGTTGAGGTAAATGATGGTACAGCAAATGGACTGTACAGTGCAGTGAAAGAGGTTTTTAGCTCAGCAGGAATTCCATTGAGCAATATAATAGGATTTGCAAGTGATAATTGTTCTACCATGCTGGGGGCGAACAATGGTTTCCAAGCACTTCTAAAGAAGGATCTTCCACATGTTTTTGTCTTAGGTTGTATCTGTCACTCATTTGCATTATGTGCCAGCCATGCAAGTAGTCGGTTACCATCATGGCTAGAATCCTTCTTGAAGGATATATGTTGCTACTTTGCGCGAAGCAGCAAGCGAAATCATGATTTTCGGTTAATTCAAGAAGTACTTGATATGCCAAGTCATAAGATGCTGAAGTTAGCACAGACAAGGTGGCTATCTAGAGGAAAAGTAGTTTCTAGAGTCTTGGAGCAATGGGATGCCCTAAAGCTATTCTTTCAAAGCGAATCAAGGACCGACAAAGTTGATGGAGCTTCACAGATACATAAAATGATGACGACTCGTGGAACGAAACACATGCTGCTATTCATAAACTACATTTTGGGTAAGGTTGACATGATGAATATTGAATTTCAGTCTCAGCACTTCAGACTTGGAACCTTGCACTCAACCATTTCAGATAATTATCGCAGCATTCTTGGTCTCTTCCTAAAACCTGAAGTAATCCAGTCTCATCAGCTAGCTCTCATTGACCCAAGTGATGAATCTTTGCACAAGAGACTGGAAGATCTTAGTCTAGGTGGCAGATGTGAGGGACTGCTGGAGTTAGAAGCTCTTCAGGATAAAGAAAGACTGTTTCGAGTTCACTGCAAACAGTTCCTAGTAGAGTTATGTCTGCAGATAAAAAAGAGATTTCCATTTGCAAAGGATAGTATTATTGCAATGTTGAAAGCTATGAACCCAACAGAAGCTCTCTCAAATACACGGAGCCTGCAATCCCTAACAAAACTTGCAATTCATTTCCCAACTCTGGTAAATGAGAAAGATCTAGACATCTTACAAGAACAATGGAACGATCTTCTCTTGCTAAAGATTCACTGAAGTGCCTAAATCAATCTGCAACCACTTTCTGGAATGATTTACACTCAGTCAAAGATGGAAACAACAGAGCAAAGTTTGGTCTTGTGTCTGGATTAATGTGTGGTTTACTAGCTTTGCCACATTCTTCTGCATGTGAGGAAAGGATTTTTTCACAGATCAATATAATAAAAAATGATAAGACCAACAAGTTACATGCAAATACCGTAGCAAATCGCTTGCTAGCAAAGCAAGCTATTGCACGAGAAGAAGTGACTTGTGAGAGCTGGGAGCCCTCCTTTTCGTTAATCAGAGAAGTAAAATCAGGGCACTGTCATAAAAGATATAAGGAACAAGAAGAAACATCAAGAATGAAGAGAAACGTAACTCTACATCAAGGAGAAGGCAGTGATGAATTGGAGGAAGACCCAATGCCAGAGGTGTCTGTCTTCCTTCAATAAGCCAGTCATCTATTATGTTGTGGTGAGTACAAAATTTCTTGATTGGTGTATAAGTACTTTTATTTAAGCAATCTAGTAACCATGTAAGAAAATCTTGGCATTTCTTGGATTTTTTTGTTGCGCCACCTTGGAATTTTTACATTTTGTGAGTGGCAACACTGGTGTTGGTCAGTGCGGACATCGCTGCGGCAGAGGGAGGTGGATTGCGCAAGTGCTCTTGAATTTATGAGAAATTTACTGATTTCGGCCTTGGTAAGTAATTTTTTTCGATTTCACAATTTTTCTTGTACCTCATATATATATATATATATATATATATATATATATATATATATATATATATATATATATATATATATATATATATAGTAACAGTGTTTTGAAAATAGCTATATAATTCTGTACTATATGCAATTATTTCTCTTACAAATTTGCATTAGAATGACCGTTAGTATATATTTAGCTGGCGATCAAATTTTGGTTGCTGTGAGGGGGCAAGTTGAATCATTCGTGACGGGGCAAGTTGAATCATGATTCAACTTGCCCCATTAGTAAATTTATTTCATTATTATAGTTAGACTATTCTTATGCATTCAACTCGTTTTATTTATTTCAGAAATGGTTCGGAACTACAAAAGAAAGACTGAACGTGGGTCAGCAACACGTACCCCAACTAATGCAGGAGGCTGCTGATTTTGTTCGAAATAAGAATAAATCAGTGAGAGAGTCCGCACAACTGCTTGGGTGTCCAATACTCAACCTTACAACGATTTATTCACAAAACCTCTGGCAACACTGCTAAAAACAATACACATGTAGGATATGCCAAACCAAGACAAGTAAGTATTTACATGTGAGCAGGAAGAAGAATTAGTATCCTATCTGAAAACAGCAGCAGCAATTTATTTTGGTCTTTCTCCGAGAGAAGTCAAGGAACTAACTGGCTTTCAAATGCGCCAATGAAGCAAAGATAGAAATGCCTGTTAATTGGCGCAATGATAAATATGCTGGAAAAGACTGGTTTTCAGGTTTCATGAAGCGACATGGACAAGAACTCTCAATTAGACAACCTGAAGCGACAAGTTTGTCCAGAGCTACAAGTGGCTTTAAAGTCAGCGGCATCAGTCCTTTGAATGCAAATATCTTTGATGACTGGGAGTTTGCTCCTCTTCAGTAACGGATCGCCCAGTGAGGCAGCAATGTGAACAGGATGCGGCCAAAGCAATGCAAGATGTCTCAGAGGTTTCAAAATCGGTAGATGAACATTGGTTTTCTTCCACTTCTGCATCAATGGAACCCCATCCTTCCTCTTCTACAGCCAGTGAACCCCTTCCTTCCACTTCAACTGCAGTAGGACCACAACCAGCAGTAGCTTCTTTCATTACTGATCAAGTTGAAACTGCAAATGTTGGTGAGTCTTCCCTTTGCCCAGAAAAAATCATGCCACATCCAAAAGCAACACCTCGGAAAAAGAAATGTAATACAGGCAGAAAAGCACGTAAAAGTGCCATATTAACAGACACACCTGAAAGAAATGCTCTGTTTGCTGAAGCCATTAAGAAAAAAACAAAAGAATGATGTCAAAGAAAAGAAAGCCACCAAGAAAAGGAAGCAGGAGTTTTTACACAAAGTTCGATCCAAAAAACCTGTTGAAAAGTACGACATATCCAGCTCAGACGACGAAGACTGGTATTGTCTGATTTGTGTAGAACCATATTCCAATAGCAGGCCCCGGGAGAAATGGATTCAATGTAGTACATGCAGAGGATGGTCTCATGAGGAATGTTTGGGAACAGATGGAGGTATATATTATATTTGTCATAACTGTGAATCTGATGATGAATAAATTTAAGGTTCATCGGGTCAGTTTATTGTGGATTTCTATTTTCTTATCATTTAAATAAACTCTCAAAAGTTATAGTTTGTTTATGATGCAACTTGCCCCTCATACTGATGCAACTTGCCCCGCAGATGGGGTAAGTTGCATCAAATATTTTTTTTAGATATATATCAAAATTAAGTATATAAGAAATGATTTTCATTAATATCTACGCATGTGAACTTGATGATGAGGTCTAGCATATTTATATACGACAACTGAATTTCACTTGAATGAATTATACACAATTCTGTAGAAGGAAATGTAAAACTCGATGCAACTAGCCCCGCTCTCCCCTATATAATTCCTATGTTAGGCCCCATTTAGAGTATTGCATACAGGCCTGGTCACCCCACTATAGGCAGGATATCAACATGTTAGAAGCAGTTCAGAGAAGAGCAACTAGGATGATACCAGCATTAAAGCGCCTGGAGTATAGAGATAGATTAAAGGAATTAAACATGTTTTCATTTGAGAGGAGATGTATAAGAGGGGATATGATAGAGTTATTTAAAATGTTCTCAGATACAAACTACATAGATGTGAGATCTTTCTTTACCTTAGAGGAAGGAAATAGGACTAGAAATCATGGCAGGAAGATTAGAAAGCAAGGCTGCAGGTTAGATATAAGAAAATATTTCTTTAGTCATAGAGTGGTAGACTTCTGGAATGCATTGCCAGAGACGGTTGTAAATAGCACTAGTTTGACAATGTTTAAAACAGATTAGATAAGCACTTAAATTTATTAGATTTATAATTATGTATAGCACTGCATGATAGTTTTTATAAGAAATTTACTATAGTTAAACAAGACATGATCCCCATGTATGGGGACCACAAATTGTAGAGGATTTCGCTGCAGGACTTAGCCCTGTTAATGGGCCAAATATTTAGAATTAGTATATAATGTATTGTGTACTTGTAAGTGTATCTTTAAGTACTGATGACGAGGTCGCTGTGCGACTGGTACAGGATAACCTAGATGGGCCCTGGTGGCCCTTTGTTATCCTATTCTTTATGTTATGTTATGTTGTATTGCAAGAGGTGGCCCACGCATCAGCAGAGTGCGCCTCCCCCTCACCCGAGTCAGGGGGTCAGGAAGCCCACCAGGTAGAGAACACAACCTTATCTTTTTCCTAACATCCTGTCTTGTAACAGTCATGACACCTGGTACTTGAGGAGCCTGAGAAGTAACTAGTCTGTCATTTACCTGTGTGGCGCGTCAGGAAGCTGCATGACAGCTAGGACGGCGAGAAAGGCGGAAAACATGACACGGGCGGCTTAGGAGTCAATAAACGGCGGGACAGTGTTATGTTTAGCAGACCATCTTCCTTCATGTCATTTTTTTTATTTAACTTATTTAGCAAGACATGAAATTGTTTTTTGCAATAATAAACGTTTAATATTTGAAAACTAGTATTTTCTGTAATGGTATTTGTAATTATCGCCAAAAAAGTAATTAAGTAATCAGTCTGACTTCTGGATGTCGAATCTTCACCTCAGAATGTCGCCAAAATATACACAAATACGGATTTCTTTCTATTATTTGCTCCGTACACATTACGAAGCTTTCACTCCCACATGACCATCCTCCAATGACAACTAGGCATTCCAACAGTCACAATAAACCTGAGAAGGGAGCTGCAGGACTTAGCCCTGTTAATGGGCCAAATATTTAGAATTAGTATATAATGTATTGTGTACTTGTAAGTGTATCTTTAAGTACTGATGACGAGGTCGCTGTGCGACTGGTACAGGATAACCTAGATGGGCCCTGGTGGCCCTTTGTTATCCTATTATTTATGTTATGTTATGTTAATCATCTACGCTCAGCTCTACTCATCGTGACGATCAAGCTCACGATCGAAGCAAAAGATATTTTGAGCGTGCTCAACCGTGAGCGACAGCAAGAGCGAGAGCGTGAGTGCATGGTGTGAACCAGTCGCGGTCAGGTAGCTAGCTAGCTAGCTCTTCCTATGCGCGGGACGTGTGGATTGATGCTCTGCTTGTTAACAACGATGAGTGAAAGCAACAGGAAACAATGGGACAACTCGAAAGGTAGGTAAACAAGTGAATAAAAGAAACAAACAAATTAGGTTTTATTCATTTTAAGGTTATGCATGTTTCATGTTTAGCTAGGACGTTATAAAGATACAGAATAGATTAGTCATTATAGATACAAAATATTAAATGTACATAACACAAATAAGATCGTATAGTGATAATGAGTAAAGAAAATGATTGCGTGCAATTGCGTGAATTATAGTACAAAAAACTCCGTACCCAATTACAGCTACTCTTTTTTCCATTACAGATGAAATGCTCATCGAAGCTGTAAAGTCGAAACCCGAATTGTATGACCTGGCATCACCCTCTACAGCAATGTTAATATTAAAAGAAAATCCTGGGGCGAAGTTAACAGACAATTGGGTTGTGAAGGTAAGCAATGCTAATTTATGAATGTTTAAATTTTTTGATTTTGCCAATCAACTGAACCAGTACGTGATACGAAATAGTTTTTTAGAGTTTCTCTCACAGCAAAAGCTTCCCTAGTAGCATTCCCACCCCTTCCTGTAAGTGGAAGTAAATTAACTGGATTTGCAGAAGGCATGTCGACAGATCCCAGCTGTGCAACGTCACTTGGACGTATTAGGTTATGAAGTATGCAAGTTGCTGTTATTATGGTAGTAGCATTACAAGGATTTGCTTTGAGTTTTCTTAAATACAGTCTGAAAGTTTGAGCAAGTATTCCAAATGCACACTCTACCATCCTTCTTGCACGAGATAATCTATAATTGAAGATCCTCTTGTGCTCATCATGTTCAGTTTGAGAACCGGGGTATGGGCGCATCAAGTTTCTCTTGAGAGGAAATGCCTCGTCGCCCACGATAACATATGGTGCATGAATATCAGTGCCAGCATCATTCGGAACATTCAGTTTGTTCTCCTCCAAGTTCTTGCAAAGGCTTGATGTAGAAAAAATTCCACTGTCGCTATTTTTGCCATAGGATCCCACATCAATCCATATAAACCTGTAATTCGCATCGACTAATGCTAATAATACAATAGAGAAGGTCTTCTTATAGCTGAAATATAGTGAACCACTATTTGCTGGGGATTCTATTTCAACATGTTTCCCATCTAAGGACCCAAGACAGTTTGGGAAGTTCCAATTTGTCCAATATTGGTCAGAAATTTTCTTCCACTTGTCTTCGGTGGGTTCTGGTATAGCTTCTTTCAGTAGGTTCTTGACTATCGCGGTACACACTTGCACAACAATACCCTGAACGGTTGAATGGCCCAGGCGATAGCTGTAGGCCAATGATCTATATGAATCTCCTGTAGCCAGAAACCTGACAAGACAAAAAAATTATTATTATACTGTTATGTATATATAAATCCAATTCTAACATAACACTAATAAACTGTATGTTTCCTTTATTTCCAGGGTGCAAAGAGCGCTGGGAATCTCTACGCTCGCAATTTCGGAAAATAATGGGTAAGTGCACCAAGAGCGGGCAAGGCGCAAGCAAGTACAACAGTTAAATGGAAATATGAAGAGCAAATGGGATTTCTTCGCTCTCTCTCGAAGGACAGGACGCGAATATGTTCTACACCAGCAAAAGAGGTTGATATGTATGAAACACCTGTAGATGAAATTGAGAAGGTCGGTGATATAAGTGAAGGTTATGATGTGCAAGATTCAGAAAAGTCACCAATTGACACGATTGCTGGAAAACCAGCAACTTCAGATACAGCGTTTCCTACACCTCGTCCGCGGAAGCGAAAACAGCAAGCAACAAGTAGTGCTTCGGCACAATTGATGAGTTACATCCTTGAAAATAAGCAATCTACTTCGTCAGACTCGCTTGACACATTTTTTCAGTCCATGCTATCAACTGTAAAAAAATTTAACAGCAACGATCAACTGATGGTGAAAAAGAAAATTTTCGAAATAGTCACTGATGTTGAAGGTCGATATATTTCTCAACAACACACCCCTTCGGTGTCCCCTACTCTCTCATGGAACTCTTCCATTGAAAACACTACATTTATGGCACAGGGTAATTTGAATGCGGAATCTTCTTCATGTTGCACCCCCCACTCAGTGTCTGTCCCCTGCTACCGCATCAATTTCTTCGGATTCGAATGGTGCATTTGTGCAGCATGACTCTGCTGTGTCTGGAAATCTTTCAACTTTTTTTTTTTTTCTATGTAATGAAGTGAAATGCCCTTGTCCATGTTGTAGCCTAGTCACAGAAAATATAACTAGGAAATTATAATGCAATTTATAAACTGTTGTTTTCTACATACTAGGGAACTAGTTCTTTTTCCTCATTTTTCATATACTATATGTAACTATTTCGTTTTTTAAGAAAACCTATTCTTTAGTTCAAACAGGAAGCTTCTATTTTGATTTAGTTCTGTATTCGCTATGGAATAATCGCATTTGTATAAGCATTCGTTTTTGTACTAAATAAATTCCCAACTAAATGATGTATTTCTTTCTTACCTTAAACATACAGCCAATCTTTCTCTTGAAGATATCGATTCCCTGAAATAGGTGTCTTCCTTCATTATGTCTGCTCCAACTTTGGACAAAACGTACTCAAATGTCCCTTTTGGCATGCGGAAATAATTAAAAAACATTTCTTCGTCATCAATAAGATGGGGATACAGGGTTTCAAATTCCCCTTCACTCTTCACTAGCATAGGATGCACCCAAAATTTCTTTCTCTTTCTCTTTCTCTCTCTCTCTCTCTCTCTCTCTCTCTCTCTCTCTCTCTCTCTCTCATCCAGCGCTATGGCCATACCCGCTAATTCCAGAGTAGAGAAATCACTCATGGCTCACCGACGCCACAAAGCAAACTGAGGTCAGCGAGAGCAGCCTTGAGCGGCATGTGTGAACACACAAGTAAAATGAGCTGAGCTAGAGCTTGACTGCGGCTTGCGCGTGAGTGTGAGCGTGAGCGTGAGCGTTAGGTGTGAATCAGGCCTTAGTAAGTTACACGCACTGACTACTCCTGACAGCAGGGATGTTAACAGTACATTAATTATCGTATTTGTACGACAATATCGTACGATGTACGATACATAGGTGAGAATCGTACACCAATATACGATAATTGAGTGGCAAAGTATTTTTTTTATTTGGAATAAGGTGATGGAATAATTGTGTAAAGAAAAAAAATATCGAAGTCAACATTTCAGAGAGAGAGGAGGGGGGGAGGGCTGGGGAGAGGGGAGGGAAGGAAGAAGGAGAGGACGTTGTCAGTCACAGTCAGTGTCAACTGTCAAGTGACAAAATTATCTTTTAATCTTGACTCTTAGAGTGAGTATGGTGAAGGGCGAGTTTTCCTTCTCCTATCATATGTTCCATTTCACGTATAACGGTAGGAAAAAATAAAACACCCTCATTATATGACAATAATGGGAAACAATAAATAAAGAAAGAAATAATAACGCTTTTAGATTTCCAGTGTAGGTTGTGTTGCGGAGAGTGATGGACTGACGGTTGACTGATACGTTCACCCCTTGGAGATACATGCACATTGACACGGTATGTAGCCTAACCTTTTATCAATATACATACATATATATATATATATATATATATATATATATATATATATATATATATATATATATATATATATATATATATATATATATATATATATATATATATATATATATATATATATATATATATATATATATATATATATATATATATATATATATATATATATATATATATATATATATATATATATATATATATATATATATATATATATATATATATATATATATATATATATATATATATATATATATATATATATATATATATATATATATATATATATATATATATATATATATATATATATATATATATATATATATATATATATATATATATATATATATATATATATATATATATATATGTGTGTGTGTGTGTGTGTGTGTGTGTGTGTGTGTGTGTGTGCTTGTTTATCTGTTTTATGTACTAGGTCACGCACACACGGCCCAATAGCTCAGTGGTAGTGCATTGGCTCCACAAACTAGAGGACCTGGGTTCGATTCCCCAGTCAGGCGGCAATCATTTGGATGTGTCTTCTCTCACGTGTAGCTCCTGTTCACCTAGCAGTGAGTAGTTGCGGAATGGAAGTCGAGGAGTTTTCACCTTGCTGTCTCGGTGTGTGGTGTGTGCGGTGAGGGTGACTGCATGTGGTCTCAGATTGGGAATAACGAGCTCTAAGCTTATTTCGTAGGGTAACGTCGGGCTGTTTAACAGAGGCCCCAGCAAATCAAGAGATGAATTATATATGTAATATGTGTATAACAATACAATATATATATATATATATATATATATATATATATATATATATATAGAGAGAGAGAGAGAGAGAGAGAGAGAGAGAGAGACTTCAATTCTAGGTAGCTAGTATGTGTATTCTAGCAAAATTCATAAACTATTTGAATTTTTGGTAACCATGGTTTCTGAAATTTCAGGGTCGGGCGAGATGTCAGCAACAACTCTTATTATTTTTCCTTTGGGTGTACGATAATATTAGGCAAAATACGATAATTCTGGTGGTTCGGTACGACAATGTGGGCTAGAAGAGTTAACATCACTGCCTGACACAGGGTTGCCATGTTTGTCCTTTTAAAGACAGTCTGTCCTATTTTGAGCCTGTTTGTCCTTAAGTTTTCTTGTAAAAAAGGACAGTCAAAATCTGTCCTTTACCGTCCTTTTTTCAGCAAAATTTATTTATTTATTTATTTTTTTTTTCATTGTGAACCACGGATCCGGTCAAACCTTCAAACACGCAGTCAATAAATTTGTTTCTGCAACTTCCTATCTTTTTATTGTTTTAACATATTTGTTCTTGTGTTATATAAAAATAAATCGAGCATATTATAAGCTTATGATTTTTCTTTGGGATCGCAGACTATAATAAGTAACCGGCAACTCCCTTAAAAAGCGCTCCCACTCCCAGCCTCCTAGCCAATGAGTATAAATACATAGTTAGCCTAAACACACACACACACACAC
>NC_059280.1:501581-506581 GCF_017591435.1 Portunus trituberculatus | reverse complement strand
CTCGCCTCGCCCTGCTCACTCAGACGCCCAGACTGAGTGCATGGCGGTAATTCAGTGCTTGAGATCTTAACGACAACAGTGCCCACAGAGATAGATTGAGAGTTTATGGACAACAACATAGCGCCTTGTTTTCACTCGACATGTTTCCACTTTCTATCGTCGTTCGTGGAGTGGCTGGCGAGAACAAATCGAAGGTTCCTCGCAATTCTTTTACCTTGATTTTTGGGTTTGATTAGGCGATTTTACTGACATTAGGAAGGGTCTATGGAGGTCAAAAGATTAATGGCTGGAGTCTTCACTATTTTAATCCCCACATAAGTTTATGAAGCTGTATAAAATCACCAAATAGCACAATGCATAAGGAAACGCGTCTTGGTACTGAAGGGGTTATGTCAACGCACACCCTAAATAGCTTTTTTACTAGTTAACCCCAATGAAGAAGTGTATGCAAGTCACTGTGTGTGCTTGAGATCTTACTGAAAACAATCCCTACACATCAATTTTTTTTCACCTATTACATATTTCTCTCTCTCTCTCTCTCTCTCTCTCTCTCTCTCTCTCTCTCTCTCTCTCTCTCTCTCTCTCTCTCTCTCTCTCTCTCTCTCTCTCTCTCTCTCTCTCTCTCTCTCTCTCTCTCTCTCTCTCTCTCTCTCTCTCTCTCTCTCTCTCTCTTAGCTCTTCATAATCCTAATTTAACATTCCTCTTAGCTCTTCACAACAGACAGATGAGTAAGTCGGAGTAATGAGTGGAGAGATTTGGTAAAGCTTCCAGATGGTAAGTGTGTGTGTGTGTGTGTGTGTGTGTTTGTTACCTGGGCAACGCTCCCCAGGTGAACCAAGCTACAGTGGTCTCCTCACTACCCACTCCACTAGTTTAGCTCTCCCGTCTCGTCTCTACCTCACTCATAATTCACTGGGGTCTACGTGTCTCCCTGGCTGGCTGGCTGACGTGTTGCGTTCTTGCCTTGCCTCTCCTCCCTCACTGCAAGTGCCAAGTGAAGGTAATTTAATATCCCAAACTGTCTTAATCCCTTCTATATCATGACGCGTTTCCATATCCATTGTGTCTAACTATTTAACGACTTTATGCAGCTTCAGAAACTCATGTGGGGGGATTGAAATAGTGAAAACTGTGGCCATTAAAATTCTGAACGCCTTAGACCTTTCCTAATCTCTCTCTCTCTCTCTCTCTCTCTCTCTCTCTCTCTCTCTCTCTCTCTCTCTCTCTCTCTCTCTCACACTTTTTGTTGTACTGTCCTTTTTTTTTTAAAGCAAGTCTGTCCTTTTTTTCATGTGTAGTGTCTGGCAACCCTGCCGTAGTCAGCCCGGCGGCCGGACAGTTTACCATGAGCCGCGCTGCCCTTGGCAGGACAAGGCCCTGGCCGTGAGGGACAGTGAGTGGTGGAGATGAAGATACCGATAATAGTGATATCTATAGTAGCGAAGAGTATATTGTGTGTGTAGCCTCTCAGTAATCAGAGGTTAATATTAGGTGGAATAGAGACTGAGACTAAAGAATAAAGAATAAATAGGAGAGTGTGTCAGCTGATAGGTACTGAGCGGAGCGGCGCGAGAGATAGATAGATAGAGAGGGTGGGACGGGGGTGGAGGCGGAAATATGAGGGACATGGGGAGGGACGGAGTGGGGACAGACGGGAAGGTGTAGTGTGGGTCGCAGACCAGCTGATACGTGAGAGGCACCTGTAACTAATGACAACTAGGTATCACTTAAAAAAGGATGGCAGATGTCACTTTTGTTTGAAATACTGGAAGGAAAACTGCTTCGTGAAATAGGAAGCCGATATACATACATACATGCATACATACATACATGCCGTACATACATACATAAATATATACACATATGAGTATATTTTTAACATTGTTGCCAAACGCTTCCGCTCAGTGTGGTCGGAACCCATAGTGAACCAGGAATGCCATGTGTGTCCTTTTAAGGACAGCCTGTCCTTTTTTGAGCCTGTTTGTCCTTAAGTTTTCTTGTAAAAAAGGACAGTCAAAATCTGTCCTTTATTGTCCTTTTTCCAGCAATTTTTTTTTTCATTGTTAACCACGGATCCGGTCAAACCTTCAAACACGCAGTCAATAAATTTGTTTCTGCAACTTCCTATCTTTTTATTGTTTTATCATATTTGTTCTTGTATTATATAAAAATAAATTTAGCATATTATAATCTTATGATTTTTGTGTGGGATGGCAGACTGGTAATTATAATAAGTAACCGGCAGCCTAAATGTTGCTAAATTACATATAACCCTGCAGGTTCTCTCTCTCTCTCTCTCTCTCTCTCTCTCTGCTGTTATACACTTATAAACACACACACACACACACACACACACACACACACACACGGCCCGGTAGCTCAGTGGTTAGAGCGCTGGTTTCACAAGCCAGAGGACCGGGGTTCGATTCCCCGGCCGGGTGGAGATATTTGGGTGTGTCTCCTTTCACGTGTAGCCCCTGTTCACCTAGCAGTGAGTAGGTACGGGATGTAAATCGAGGAGTTGTGACCTTGTTGTTCCGGTGTGTGGTGTGTGCCTGGTCTCAGACCTATCCCAAGATCGGAAATAATGAGCTCTGAGCTCGTTCCGTAGGGTAACGTCTGGCTGTCTCGTCATAGACTGCAGCAGATCAAACAGTGAATTACACACACACACACCTACAGGCCTATCCGAAGATCGGAAATAATGAGCTCTGAGCTTGTTCCGTAGGGTAACGTCTGGCTGTCTCGTCAGAGACTGCAGCAGATCAAACATACACACACACACACACCTACAGGCCTATCCGAAGATCGGAAATAATGAGCTCTGAGCTTGTTCCGTAGGGTAACGTCTGGCTGTCTCGTCAGAGACTGCAGCAGATCAAACATACACACACACACACACACACACATATATATATATATATATATATATATATATATATATATATATATATATATATATATATATATATATGAAAGAATGCACATGTTTACAGGCAGACAAACAGATACACAGACAAACAGGCATATAACAGATAGACAGGATCATCATTTCCTCCTCTTTTATCATCCTCATTTCTCTTCTCTTCCTATTCCTCCTTTTTTTTTCTTTTTCTCTTCTTCCCTATTTCTTTTCTCTTCCTCTTATCCTTCTCTCTTAATTCTTTTTCTCTTTCCTATCCTTTTTCACTTTCTCCTGTCCTTTTCTCCTTTTCCCTATCTCTTTTATCTTCCTCCTGTCCTTTTCTTTTAATTCCTTTTCTCCTTTTCCCTATTTTTTTTTTTTTTTTTTTTGTCTCCCTCTTCCTCCTCCTCCTCCTCCACCACCACCACCACCACTACACACAACCAACACGGAAGTCACAATCAAAGCACATTACATCAACAACTCTCCTTTGAGATTATAACACACCTCAAAAGTAACCCATAATAACGAGTGACTCTTTAAGGTACCACCGTCATTGCCTGCTGTCGGAACCCAGGCGGTGCAGAGGAGCTTAAAAGTGTTCAGGTAATGTGGTCTTTTGTGTCATAATATTTTGATACCTCTAGTCGTCTTGAAATTTTACTATCTGTACATAAAACATTACTTTCTTTAGATTTTATCTAATCATTTATCATTCCTCTTAATGCCTGTAGTTGTCTTCAAATCTTAGTATCTGTACATAAAACATTACTTCTGTGGGTATGTAATGTAATATATTATATCATATGTATTCCCTGTACCTCTGATTATCATACGCCTGGCAACCCTACGTAAGCCTCAGTCTTGCTGGCGTCTCCAAGGCAGGCAGGCAGGCAGGCGTATGGGGGTCCTTCCAAGGCTTTCTCTGTGTTCCTCTGCTTGAATACACATACTCCAGTTAGTACGTGTTTCTATGAAGAACCTTCACCTTCGTGGCTGTACTGACTGTCCCGACAGCTACCCAACACCACATGGCGCAGTGAGTAGTAGGATCACGGGTCTTCCCGACGCCATCGCCGCCACGCCAGCAGGGACTCCACTGCCTCTTCACGCCCTTCCCTGGGTTTTACGGAGCTTCAGTGACTCTTGTGTGTGACAGTGTGTGCGGTGTCGTGCTTTTGCGTGCAGTGTTTTGCGTTGTAGTCTTCCCTCGCCGTTGACAAGGGACGCTACACCCTTGGCGGAGACAGACCTCGCAGCCTCACATCCCCCTCGTCCAGCGCGCAGCGAGTAACTGCCTTCCTTGGGGGGGAGGCTGGACTCTGGAGCGAGTTAGGGAGTCACTTGGAAGCTTTGCGCACTAGATCAAGCTGACCTAAGCTGTGTGGATGTGAGGTCCAAGATAACAGAGTAGTGTTTGGTTCAGCTGAATGTTGCTTTGTGTTCTTAATGTTAATGTCACCACGATTACTTCCAATAATCTACAGTTGCTTTCTCTAATCTTTTACTTCCAGACTTCATTGGCATTAAAAAGAAAAAAAAGGCAACACAGTAAACAGGCAAAACTAATTGTCGAGGTTTACAGACTCACGTATCCTTCCAACAAACCATGTATCGCACGTATCGTTTCAATATTGTGACCATAGAAACATCAATCCCTCTATCTCTGAGTAGCAGCAGCAACAGCATTGGGCTCACCTGAGTGCCGGCATCTTGGCGATCAGGAAGGCGTACACAGTCACGTCCCCCCTTGACTGGATACCTGTGGGTCTTGTCCAGCTCCATAAGGAGTGATCGGCCGACGGCTTCATTGAGTTTGGCGATCTCGTCCGTCCCGCGCAAGCCCGGCCGATCTAAGGGGTGAGAGAAAGGAAATACTCGCTATTAGACACCAAGTAATGCCACTAAAGCTACGAAGGAGCAAGTCTGGCTGGTAACTGGCTTGTCCACCCACCCACCCCTCACCGAGACAGGACACACCAAGGGGCGTGAGACTGGACGATGCGGACCAGCTCGTGCTGCCCACCCTTCCCCCATGGAAACTTCCCACCACCACCTTCAACATCAACTGGCTTCAGGGAAGAAGGCTGTGGT
>NC_059280.1:498385-501081 GCF_017591435.1 Portunus trituberculatus | reverse complement strand
CATTATAGTTGTAGTTCTAAAAATGTTCCAATAGCTTGGAATGAGCATTATTTATTTATTCCACGTATGGACAAAATTTACTTACGTAGTTCACATACGTGAATGTATGAAAGTAGCATTACTCACAATGCATCTCAGAAAAAGTTCATAAGTCATCTATTGAGAAGAGTAGACAATATTGTGATGAGATATTAGGCAGTATCTCCAAAAAACGGTATGCGTTGAGCATACTCTGTATAAGGTCCTTTTCCGTGACGGTAAATAAATCTTTATTGTGCTGTGTGATTTTCCAAAGGAAGAAAATATAATGCGATTGATCCCTAATGGAAGACAAGAAGGCAATACAAGACAGTCGACAGTAGTAACCTGCTAGTGCTTGGCTCCCTGTTTGGTGAAGGATGTTGGAGTTTGCTTGGTTCAGGTGTAGATGGGAAGAGCAGAGAGACTGTAGGGCTTCGAACCGTGTCGGGAGTGACTATAACTCGTGGATCAACACTCTGAGGTCCGACTTCACCCGTGACTTGAGGCGACGCAACAGGGTGGAGGCCGAGGCGGAGAAACGTGAGTGTAAATAAGTAAAATTAATAAAATTTGTAAGTAAGGAGAGTAAAAGGAAAGAATAAGTGGTGCTTTTTTTTTTTTTCTTGTTTTGGCGGTGACTTAATGTATTGTTTTAAGTTGTTTTGTGTTGATTTTTTTTTTCGGTTTCTTTTGTGTGTGTGTGTGTGTGTGTGTGTGTGTGTGTGTGTGTGTGTGTGTGTGTGTGTGTGTACTTGTTTGTTTCTGTGTGTCTTTGTGTTTGTATTCCTGTCTGCCTGTCTTTCTCTTTGTCTATCTATGTTTGTGTTTGCCTATCTCTCTGTCTATCTATCTATTTGCCTACGTATATATTTGTCTACCAATGTGTTTATTTACCTATCTATTTATCTATAGGCGTTTTCAGTAGCACCTTGCAAAAGCAAACGGTCCTTAATTAAAGCATTCGCCTTTGGAGCGGCAAAGGCGAGCGCTTTCAAGATATGTTCGCTTGTGTTAGCTCTCCGAGTCACGTGATAGCGAACACTTACGCTGATTGGCTGTGAGACGAGTTTTCAACTTTGTAAGTTATAAATCAATAAAATATACTTTTATGAGGAGCATGAAGATATGATAAGTATTAACATGTAAAGGAAATACATTTAGTAACTGTTTACTGATATTGAAATTCATAAGAATTATCCTTGCAGTTTGAATTAAATGAAAACAGTCTTGCACTCTCGAGACATCTGGGACTACGCTACTCATTTCAAAGCTTGTGACTCCGACTTAGATTTTCAGTTACGTGAGAATCTCGTAGGTTACGCATTATTTAAGCACATTAATTGTAAAATATAAATATGATAGGATATTTGCACTGTTGCTTGATAATGACATAAGGTTATAGCAATATTGCGGAAGATTTGGGTATATTTTTTAATGGTGGTGCTCTGAAAACTTTGGGCGAACGAACACACAACATCATGGCCTCTGACAGTGCGATAATTTGAGGAAATCCACAGCAAAACTGTCTCTGCCAATGTAACTACTGAATGACAAGCAGTCACTAGCGGTGTAACGGCTTATCTGGCATATTGTGTATTAATGGATACTGGGTATATTACCTGTAATACCTTATAAAGTAGGAAAATGTGACAGGGAAGTGATACCTGGGATCAACTCTATTATTTGGTCTCAACACCGCCATAGGCGCTCACGTAGTATAAAACAATTTAGTTAATCTTTTTAAAGGTTAGATTAGGTTATGCTTGGTTAGATTAGGTTGGAAAAACTTGAAATATTATGGAAAATTTTCGTTTTTTTTTTTTTTTTTTTTTTTTTTTTTATGCTCATATTGCGTTTATTTTCCCACCAAAACCCCGATTCCCCACAGGCCCCCCAAGCTTGTTTGGGGGGATGGATGGGAAGGGAGGGACAGACTTGTTATAAAGAATTACCAACATTTTTTTTCCACATAACAGATTTACCTGTGACGTCTGTGACAAGATGTTTTTGAACAAGGTAGACGCAGATCTGTGCTACAAGAATCATTTGGACATGTGCATCCAGCCTCTGCCGCGTGTACCAGGGCCGTCAGAAAATATTCCTGCAGAAATTAAATGTGTAGTGTTTTATTTGAGCCTTGCCTTCAATTATCCCATTCCCATAATAATATCTTTATATTACGGTGGAATGAGGCTGCACGTCTCAGCTTGGCGTGATCCTGCGACTAAAGAGTACAATAGTTTTTCCGGCGAGCGACGAGGGAGATTCGTCTGGCAGTGTTACTATCGTTTTCAGTAGCAGCCAATGATGTTAATTGTACGACAATTATCGTATTTGTACGATAATATGGCTGTTTGTTCGATGTACGATACATAGGTAAGAATCGTACACCAATATACGATAATTGAGTGGCAAAGTATTTTTTTTTTTTATTTATAATAAGGTACTGGAATAATTGTGTAAAGAAAAAAAATATCGATGTCAACATTTCAGAGAGAGAGAGAGAGGGTATGGGGACTGGGGAGGGAAGGAAAAGGAGAGACGCTGTCAGTCACAGTCAGTGTCAAGTGACAAAATGATCTTATTAGTGTGACTCTTAGTGTTAGTATGGTAAAGGGCGAGTTTTCCTTCTCTTATCATATGTTCTATTTGACGTATAACGGTATGAAAAACAA
>NC_059280.1:493385-495885 GCF_017591435.1 Portunus trituberculatus | reverse complement strand
ACTCCCTGGGGCCTGGAGCCAGGTATCAGCCTGGGTCCAGCCGGGGCTGGGGGGTCGGCCCTCCCTTGATGACGTCACATATATACGTTATGCAAATCATTTTGAAAATGAGGATTCCCAAAAAGGCAGCTGGACACGAATGTTATAAAATTTCTGACTCGTTATCAATCGAAACTAACTTCTAAAATACAAAAACATTGCAGAGAAAAGGAATAATAAAAATAGCTCAAAAAATATACTAAATAAAGTATTACAACTTCGACTTGCTTAAATACAATTTCAAAGCCCACCAATTTCATTCAACTGAATCGATAACGTTTTTCAAAAATTATGACAATCATTTCGATTTATCAAAACCTGGCAACTCGCCCTATTAGAAAAAATAATATTTAAAAAATGACGTTGTTTACAATATTTACAGGACTTCATATCATTCTTAAAGTCCACATCTTTAACTTCTCAGGAGCCTTGCACACTTTTATCATGATAAACCATCTTTTGAAAACACAAACACTTCGCTACAACCTCAAATAAAAAATCACAGATAGCGGAGGTAAAAATTTTAGCGTATTTTGGGCCTCCCATTCAAGTCATAAACACCCTCTACATCACCGTATTTCACTCAAGTCAAGCATGGAAGACACGTAAAACACTGGGAACTATCATTAAAAACCCTTAAAAGGCACTTGTGACTCGAAATAAATGAACTGAGACAAATATAAATAATAGTGGAAGTCGAGCATCTGGGACCGGCATTTTGGGCGGGAGCTGGTGATGACGTCAAAGCCTGGGGCTCGTGACGTCATGGGTAGGCCCGCTTCTTCTCACTCCATAGCACACAAATCAGGTAGTTGCGGATATATCTCAACAACTGACATGAAAGATTAGGCCTATGGCTCCACTTTGTGACCTGTCAGGCCTGTAATGAGTAAGAGATGATGCAGATAATGGCTGAGAGAGAGGCGGCGGGTCAGGAGATCGGTTTGTTTACGTTTTCAAGACTGAATTATTTTGTTTTTATAAGTATGTGCAGGTGTTAGTTCACTGATATATTGTCCAGGAGGTTACCAACGTTAGGTTATGACATGGCACCACCGTGAAATGATGAGTTATACCAATATATCACTTACGTTAGGCAAAGATTGCTCCGCGGCGGCTGTCCGTGTCACTAGCAAGCACCCACACTCCACTGTCCACTTTGTGTCTTCAACCATGTTTAAATAGTTAACCTCTGATTACTGAGAGGCTACACACAAAATATTCTCTTCGCTACTATAGATAACACTATTATCGGTATCTTGATCTCCACCACTCACTGTCCCTCACGACCAGCGCCTTGTCCTGCCAAGAGAAGCACGGCTCACGGTCAACTGGCCGGCCGCCGGGCTGACTACGGCAGAGTTGCCAGACACTACACATGAAAAAGGACAGACCTGCTTTAGAAAAAAGGACATTTGCCTCCAAGAAAGGACAGCACAACAAAAGTGTATATATATATATATATATATATATATATATATATATATATATATATATATATATATATATATATATATATATATATATATATATATGTGTGTGTGTGTGTGTGTGTGTGTGTGTGTGTGTGTGTGTTTAGGCTAACTATGTATTTATACTCATTGGCTAGGAGGCTGGGAGTGGGAGCGCTTTTTAAGGGAGTTGCCGGTTACTTATTATAGTCTGCGATCCCAAAGAAAATCATAAGCTTATAATATGCTCGATTTATTTTTATATAACACAAGAACAAATATGTTAAAACAATAAAAAGATAGGAAGTTGCAGAAACAAATTTATTGACTGCGTGTTTGAAGGTTTGACCGGATCCGTGGTTCACAATGAAAAAAAAAATAAATAAATAAATAAATTTTGCTGAAAAAAGGACGGTAAAGGACAGATTTTGACTGTCCTTTTTTACAAGAAAACTTAAGGACAAACAGGCTCAAAATAGGACAGACTGTCTTTAAAAGGACAAACATGGCAACCCTGTGTCAGGCAGTGATGTTAACTCTTCTAGCCCACATTGTCGTACCGAACCACCAGAATTATCGTATTTTGCCTAATATTATCGTACACCCAAAGGAAAAATAATAAGAGTTGTTGCTGACATCTCGCCCGACCCTGAAATTTCAGAAACCATGGTTACCAAAAATTCAAATAGTTTATGAATTTTGCTAGAATACACATACTAGCTACCTAGAATTGAAGTCTCTCTCTCTCTCTCTCTCTCTCTCTCTCTCTCTCTCTATATATATATATATATATATATATATATATATATATATATATATATATATATTGTATTGTTATACACATATTACATATATAATTCATCTCTTGATTTGCTGGGGCCTCTGTTAAACAGCCCGACGTTACCCTACGAAATAAGCTTAGAGCTCGTTATTCCCAATCTGAGACCACATGCAGTCACCCTCACCGCACACACCACACACCGAGACAGCAAGGTGAAAACTCCTCGACT
>NC_059280.1:489690-492885 GCF_017591435.1 Portunus trituberculatus | reverse complement strand
GTAGCGTCCCTTGTCAACGGCGAGGGAAGACTACAACGCAAAACACTGCACGCAAAAGCACGACACCGCACACACTGTCACACACAAGAGTCACTGAAGCTCCGTAAAACCCAGGGAAGGGCGTGAAGAGGCAGTGGAGTCCCTGCTGGCGTGGCGGCGATGGCGTCGGGAAGACCCGTGATCCTACTACTCACTGCGCCATGTGGTGTTGGGTAGCTGTCGGGACAGTCAGTACAGCCACGAAGGTGAAGGTTCTTCATAGAAACACGTACTAACTGGAGTATGTGTATTCAAGCAGAGGAACACAGAGAAAGCCTTGGAAGGACCCCCATACGCCTGCCTGCCTGCCTGCCTTGGAGACGCCAGCAAGACTGAGGCTTACGTAGGGTTGCCAGGCGTATGATAATCAGAGGTACAGGGAATACATATGATATAATATATTACATTACATACCCACAGAAGTAATGTTTTATGTACAGATACTAAGATTTGAAGACAACTACAGGCATTAAGAGGAATGATAAATGATTAGATAAAATCTAAAGAAAGTAATGTTTTATGTACAGATAGTAAAATTTCAAGACGACTAGAGGTATCAAAATATTATGACACAAAAGACCACATTACCTGAACACTTTTAAGCTCCTCTGCACCGCCTGGGTTCCGACAGCAGGCAATGACGGTGGTACCTTAAAGAGTCACTCGTTATTATGGGTTACTTTTGAGGTGTGTTATAATCTCAAAGGAGAGTTGTTGATGTAATGTGCTTTGATTGTGACTTCCGTGTTGGTTGTGTGTAGTGGTGGTGGTGGTGGTGGTGGAGGAGGAGGAGGAAGAGGGAGACAAAAAGAAAAAAAAAATAGGGAAAAGGAGAAAAGGAATTAAAAGAAAAGGACAGGAGGAAGATAAAAGAGATAGGGAAAAGGAGAAAAGGACAGGAGAAAGTGAAAAAGGATAGGAAAGAGAAAAAGAATTAAGAGAGAAGGATAAGAGGAAGAGAAAAGAAATAGGGAAGAAGAGAAAAAGAAAAAAAAAGGAGGAATAGGAAGAGAAGAGAAATGAGGATGATAAAAGAGGAGGAAATGATGATCCTGTCTATCTGTTATATGCCTGTTTGTCTGTGTATCTGTTTGTCTGCCTGTAAACATGTGCATTCTTTCTTATATATATATATATATATATATATATATATATATATATATATATATATATATATATATATATATATCTTCGGATGTGTGTGTGTGTGTGTGTGTGTGTATGTTTGATCTGCTGCAGTCTCTGACGAGACAGCCAGACGTTACCCTACGGAACAAGCTCAGAGCTCATTATTTCCGATCTTCGGATAGGCCTGTAGGTGTGTGTGTGTAATTCACTGTTTGATCTGCTGCAGTCTATGACGAGACAGCCAGACGTTACCCTACGGAACGAGCTCAGAGCTCATTATTTCCGATCTTGGGATAGGTCTGAGACCAGGCACACACCACACACCGGAACAACAAGGTCACAACTCCTCGATTTACATCCCGTACCTACTCACTGCTAGGTGAACAGGGGCTACACGTGAAAGGAGACACACCCAAATATCTCCACCCGGCCGGGGAATCGAACCCCGGTCCTCTGGCTTGTGAAACCAGCGCTCTAACCACTGAGCTACCGGGCCGTGTGTGTGTGTGTGTGTGTGTGTGTGTGTGTGTGTGTGTTTATAAGTGTATAACAGCAGAGAGAGAGAGAGAGAGAGAGAGAGAACCTGCAGGGTTATATGTAATTTAGCAACATTTAGGCTGCCGGTTACTTATTATAATTACCAGTCTGCCATCCCACACAAAAATCATAAGATTATAATATGCTAAATTTATTTTTATATAATACAAGAACAAATATGATAAAACAATAAAAAGATAGGAAGTTGCAGAAACAAATTTATTGACTGCGTGTTTGAAGGTTTGACCGGATCCGTGGTTAACAATGAAAAAAAAATTGCTGGAAAAAGGACAATAAAGGACAGATTTTGACTGTCCTTTTTTACAAGAAAACTTAAGGACAAACAGGCTCAAAAAAGGACAGGCTGTCCTTAAAAGGACACACATGGCATTCCTGGTTCACTATGGGTTCCGACCACACTGAGCGGAAGCGTTTGGCAACAATGTTAAAAATATACTCATATGTGTATATATTTATGTATGTATGTACGGCATGCATGCATGTATGTATGCATGTATGTATGTATATCGGCTTCCTATTTCACGAAGCAGTTTTCCTTCCAGTATTTCAAACAAAAGTGACATCTGCCATCCTTTTTTAAGTGATACCTAGTTGTCATTAGTTACAGGTGCCTCTCACGTATCAGCTGGTCTGCGACCCACACTACACCTTCCCGTCTGTCCCCACTCCGTCCCTCCCCATGTCCCTCATATTTCCGCCTCCACCCCCGTCCCACCCTCTCTATCTATCTATCTCTCGCGCCGCTCCGCTCAGTACCTATCAGCTGACACACTCTCCTATTTATTCTTTATTCTTTAGTCTCAGTCTCTATTCCACCTAATATTAACCTCTGATTACTGAGAGGCTACACACACAATATACTCTTCGCTACTATAGATATCACTATTATCGGTATCTTCATCTCCACCACTCACTGTCCCTCACGGCCAGGGCCTTGTCCTGCCAAGGGCAGCGCGGCTCATGGTAAACTGTCCGGCCGCCGGGCTGACTACGGCAGGGTTGCCAGACACTACACATGAAAAAAAGGACAGACTTGCTTTAAAAAAAAAGGACAGTACAACAAAAAAAAGAGAGAGAGAGAGAGAGAGAGAGAGAGAGAGAGAGAGAGAGAGAGAGAGAGAGAGAGAGAGAGAGATTAGGAAAGGTCTAAGGCGTTCAGAATTTTAATGGCCACAGTTTTCACTATTTCAATCCCCACATGAGTTTCTGAAGCTGCATAAAGTCGTTAAATAGTTAGACACAATGGATATGGAAACGCGTCATGATATAGAAGGGATTAAGACAGTTTGGGATATTAAATTACCTTCACTTGGCACTTGCAGTGAGGGAGGAGAGGCAAGGCAAGAACGCAACACGTCAGCCAGCCAGCCAGGGAGACACGTAGACCCCAGTGAATTATGAGTGAGGTAGAGACGAGACGGGAGAGCTAAACTAGTGGAGTGGGTAGTGAGGAGACCACTGTAGCTTGGT
>NC_059280.1:484690-487190 GCF_017591435.1 Portunus trituberculatus | reverse complement strand
GATGACGTCAAAGCCTGGGGCTCGTGACGTCATGGGTAGGCCCGCTTCTTCTCACTCCATAGCACACAAATCAGGTAGTTGCGGATATATCTCAACAACTGACATGAAAGATTAGGCCTATGGCTCCACTTTGTGACCTGTCAGGCCTGTAATGAGTAAGAGATGATGCAGATAATGGCTGAGAGAGAGGCGGCGGGTCAGGAGATCGGTTTGTTTACGTTTTCAAGACTGAATTATTTTGTTTTTATAAGTATGTGCAGGTGTTAGTTCACTGATATATTGTCCAGGAGGTTACCAACGTTAGGTTATGACATGGCACCACCGTGAAATGATGAGTTATACCAATATATCACTTACGTTAGGCAAAGATTGCTCCGCGGCGGCTGTCCGTGTCACTAGCAAGCACCCACACTCCACTGTCCACTTTGTGTCTTCAACCATGTTTAAATAGTTAACCTCTGATTACTGAGAGGCTACACACAAAATATTCTCTTCGCTACTATAGATAACACTATTATCGGTATCTTGATCTCCACCACTCACTGTCCCTCACGACCAGCGCCTTGTCCTGCCAAGAGAAGCACGGCTCACGGTCAACTGGCCGGCCGCCGGGCTGACTACGGCAGAGTTGCCAGACACTACACATGAAAAAAGGACAGACCTGCTTTAGAAAAAAAAGGACATTTGCCTCCAAGAAAGGACAGCACAACAAAAGTGTGTGTATATATATATATATATATATATATATATATATATATATATATATATATATATATATATATATATATATATATATATATATATATGTGTGTGTGTGTGTGTGTGTGTGTGTGTGTGTGTGTGTGTTTAGGCTAACTATGTATTTATACTCATTGGCTAGGAGGCTGGGAGTGGGAGCGCTTTTTAAGGGAGTTGCCGGTTACTTATTATAGTCTGCGATCCCAAAGAAAAATCATAAGCTTATAATATGCTCGATTTATTTTTATATAACACAAGAACAAATATGTTAAAACAATAAAAAGATAGGAAGTTGCAGAAACAAATTTATTGACTGCGTGTTTGAAGGTTTGACCGGATCCGTGGTTCACAATGAAAAAAAAAATAAATAAATAAATAAATTTTGCTGAAAAAAGGACGGTAAAGGACAGATTTTGACTGTCCTTTTTTACAAGAAAACTTAAGGACAAACAGGCTCAAAATAGGACAGACTGTCTTTAAAAGGACAAACATGGCAACCCTGTGTCAGGCAGTGATGTTAACTCTTCTAGCCCACATTGTCGTACCGAACCACCAGAATTATCGTATTTTGCCTAATATTATCGTACACCCAAAGGAAAAATAATAAGAGTTGTTGCTGACATCTCGCCCGACCCTGAAATTTCAGAAACCATGGTTACCAAAAATTCAAATAGTTTATGAATTTTGCTAGAATACACATACTAGCTACCTAGAATTGAAGTCTCTCTCTCTCTCTCTCTCTCTCTCTCTCTCTCTCTCTCTCTCTCTCTATATATATATATATATATATATATATATATATATATATATATATATATATTGTATTGTTATACACATATTACATATATAATTCATCTCTTGATTTGCTGGGGCCTCTGTTAAACAGCCCGACGTTACCCTACGAAATAAGCTTAGAGCTCGTTATTCCCAATCTGAGACCACATGCAGTCACCCTCACCGCACACACCACACACCGAGACAGCAAGGTGAAAACTCCTCGACTTCCATTCCGCAACTACTCACTGCTAGGTGAACAGGAGCTACACGTGAGAGAAGACACATCCAAATGATTGCCGCCTGACTGGGGAATCGAACCCAGGTCCTCTAGTTTGTGGAGCCAATGCACTACCACTGAGCTATTGGGCGTGTGTGTGACGTGACCTAGTACATAAAAACAGACAAACACACACACACACACACACACACACACACACACACACACACACACACACATATATATATATATATATATATATATATATATATATATATATATATATATATATATATATATATATATATATATATATATATATATATATATATATATATATATATATATATATATATATATATATATATATATATATATATATATATATATATATATATATATATATATATATATATATATATATATATATATATATATATATATATATATATATATATATATATATATATATATATATATATATATATATATATATATATATATATATATATATATATATATATATATATATATATATATATATATATATATATATATATATATATATATATATATATATATATATATATATATATGTATGTATATTGATAAAAGGTTAGGCTACATACCGTGTCAATGTGCATGTATCTCCAAGGGTGAACGTATCAGTCAACCGTCAGTCCATCACTCTCCGCAACACAACCTACACTGGAAATCTAAAAGCGTTATTATTTCTTTCTTTATTTATTGTTTCCCATTATTGTCATA
>NC_059280.1:477206-482206 GCF_017591435.1 Portunus trituberculatus | reverse complement strand
GAGAGAGAGAGAGAGAGAGAGAGAGAGAGAGAGAGAGAGAGAGAGAGAGAGAGAGAGAGAGAGAGAGAGAGAGAGAGAGAGAGAGAGAGAGAGAGAGAGAGAGAGAGAGAGAATGTAATAGGTGAAAAAAAATTGATGTGTAGGGATTGTTTTCAGTAAGATCTCAAGCACACACAGTGACTTGCATACACTTCTTCATTGGGGTTAACTAGTAAAAAAAAGCTATTTAGGGTGTGCGTTGACATAACCCCTTCAGTACCAAGACGCGTTTCCTTATGCATTGTGCTATTTGGTGATTTTATACAGCTTCATAAACTTATGTGGGGGATTAAAATAGTGAAGACTCCAGCCATTAATCTTTTGACCTCCATAGACCCTTCCTAATGTCAGTAAAATCGCCTAATCAAACCCAAAAATCAAGGTAAAAGAATTGCGAGGAACCTTCGATTTGTTCTCGCCAGCCACTCCACGAACGACGATAGAAAGTGGAAACATGTCGAGTGAAAACAAGGCGCTATGTTGTTGTCCATAAACTCTCAATCTATCTCTGTGGGCACTGTTGTCGTTAAGATCTCAAGCACTGAATTACCGCCATGCACTCAGTCTGGGCACACACACACACACACACACACACACACACACACACACACACACACACGCTAAGTACCATGATTGAAAAGGACACACACACACACACACACACACACAGCCACCTCCCCGTCCAACACCCTCCAGCTGAGAGCTGGGTGTCAATGGTTCCAGCTGGTGGCCTCCCCCATAACGAAAGATAAAGCAACACACACACACACACACACACACATACACACAGTCTCAGTCCTATCGGAAGATCGCTCTATGACCTCTGAGCTTGCTCCGTAATGGGGAAGGCTGGCTGGGTGACTACCGGGCGATCATAGTGAATTACACACACACACACACACACACACACACACACACACACACACACACACACACACACACACACTAAGTACCTTGAAAGAAAACACACACACACACACACACACACACACCTTAAGTAAATGAAAGAAACACACACACACACACACACACACACACACACACACACACACACACACTAAGTACTTTGAAAGAAAATGACACACACACACACACACAGCCACCTTCCTGTCCAACACCCTCCAGCTGGGAGCTGGGTGTCAGTGGTTCCAGCTGGTGGGCTCCTCATAACGAAAGACAAGGCACACACACACACACACACACACACACACACACACACACACACACACACACACACACACACACACACACATACCACCCACCCACACCAACCCACCCCACTCCCTGGGGCCTGGAGCCAGGTATCAGCCTGGGTCCAGCCGGGGCTGGGGTCGGCCCTCCTTGATGACGTCACATATATACGTTATGCAAATCATTTTGAAAATGAGGATTCCCAAAAAGGCAGCTGGACACGAATGTTATAAAATTTCTGACTCGTTATCAATCGAAACTAACTTCTAAAATACAAAAACATTGCAGAGAAAAGGAATAATAAAAATAGCTCAAAAAATTTACTAAATAAAGTATTACAACTTCGACTTGCTTAAATACAATTTCAAAGCCCACCAATTTCATTCAACTGAATCGATAACGTTTTTCAAAAATTATGACAATCATTTCGATTTATCAAAACCTGGCAACTCGCCCTATTAGAAAAAATAATATTTAAAAAAATGACGTTGTTTACAATATTTACAGGACTTCATATCATTCTTAAAGTCCACATCTTTAACTTCTCAGGAGCCTTGCACACTTTTATCATGATAAACCATCTTTTGAAAACACAAACACTTCGCTACAACCTCAAATAAAAAATCACAGATAGCGGAGGTAAAAATTTTAGCGTATTTTGGGCCTCCCATTCAAGTCATAAACACCCTCTACATCACCGTATTTCACTCAAGTCAAGCATGGAAGACACGTAAAACACTGGGAACTATCATTAAAAACCCTTAAAAGGCACTTGTGACTCGAAATAAATGAACTGAGACAAATATAAATAATAGTGGAAGTCGAGCATCTGGGACCGGCATTTTGGGCGGGAGCTGGTGATGACGTCAAAGCCTGGGGCTCGTGACGTCATGGGTAGGCCCGCTTCTTCTCACTCCATAGCACACAAATCAGGTAGTTGCGGATATATCTCAACAACTGACATGAAAGATTAGGCCTATGGCTCCACTTTGTGACCTGTCAGGCCTGTAATGAGTAAGAGATGATGCAGATAATGGCTGAGAGAGGCGGCGGGTCAGGAGATCGGTTTGTTTACGTTTTCAAGACTGAATTATTTTGTTTTTATAAGTATGTGCAGGTGTTAGTTCACAATAATGTAGTAGTTCTGTTTTTAGCTCCCTTCTCAGGTTTATTGTGACTGTTGGAATGCCTAGTTGTCATTGGAGGATGGTCATGTGGGAGTGAAAGCTTCGTAATGTGTACGGAGCAAATAATAGAAAGAAATCCGTATTTGTGTATATTTTGGCGACATTCTGAGGTGAAGATTCGACATCCAGAAGTCAGACTGATTACTTAATTACTTTTTTGGCGATAATTACAAATACCATTACAGAAAATACTAGTTTTCAAATATTAAACGTTTATTATTGCAAAAAACAATTTCATGTCTTGCTAAATAAGTTAAATAAAAAAAATGACATGAAGGAAGATGGTCTGCTAAACATAACACTGTCCCGCCGTTTATTGACTCCTAAGCCGCCCGTGTCATGTTTTCCGCCTTTCTCGCCGTCCTAGCTGTCATGCAGCTTCCTGACGCGCCACACAGGTAAATGACAGACTAGTTACTTCTCAGGCTCCTCAAGTACCAGGTGTCATGACTGTTACAAGACAGGATGTTAGGAAAAAGATAAGGTTGTGTTCTCTACCTGGTGGGCTTCCTGACCCCCTGACTCGGGTGAGGGGGAGGCGCACTCTGCTGATGCGTGGGCCACCTCTTGCAATACAACATAACATAACATAAAGAATAGGATAACAAAGGGCCACCAGGGCCCATCTAGGTTATCCTGTACCAGTCGCACAGCGACCTCGTCATCAGTACTTAAAGATACACTTACAAGTACACAATACATTATATACTAATTCTAAATATTTGGCCCATTAACAGGGCTAAGTCCTGCAGCGAAATCCTCTACAATTTGTGGTCCCCATACATGGGGATCATGTCTTGTTTAACTATAGTAAATTTCTTATAAAAACTATCATGCAGTGCTATACATAATTATAAATCTAATAAATTTAAGTGCTTATCTAATCTGTTTTTAAACATTGTCAAACTAGTGCTATTTACAACCGTCTCTGGCAATGCATTCCAGAAGTCTACCACTCTATGACTAAAGAAATATTTTCTTATATCTAACCTGCAGCCTTGCTTTCTAATCTTCCTGCCATGATTTCTAGTCCTATTTCCTTCCTCTAAGGTAAAGAAAGATCTCACATCTATGTAGTTTGTATCTGAGAACATTTTAAATAACTCTATCATATCCCCTCTTATACATCTCCTCTCAAATGAAAACATGTTTAATTCCTTTAATCTATCTCTATACTCCAGGCGCTTTAATGCTGGTATCATCCTAGTTGCTCTTCTCTGAACTGCTTCTAACATGTTGATATCCTGCCTATAGTGGGGTGACCAGGCCTGTATGCAATACTCTAAATGGGGCCTAACATAGGAATTATATAAGCTACGCACCACTTCCTTACTTTTATAACTAACATTTCTATTTATAAAACCCAGGATCCTATTTGCCCTATTTCTTGCTTCTAAACATTGCTTTGAAAATTTCATAGTCCTGTCTATCACTACTCCTAAATCCTTTCCTTCCTCTACTGCCTCTAGCCAACATCCCTCCATCTCATAGTTAAAGTTTGTGTTGTCTTTACCTAAATGCATAACCTGACACTTATCAGAATTAAACTCCATCTGCCACCTGTCTGCCCATGCTGTCCAGGTCTCGTTGTATTCTGTAATTGTCCTTTTCACCCTGTACTGCACATGCTATCTTAGTATCATCTGCAAACTTTGATACTTTGCTACTAATTCCTATATCTAAATCGTTAATGTACACCAAGAAAAGAAGAGGTCCTAGCACTGATCCTTGGGGTACCCCACTAACCACTTCCTTCCACTCAGACATTGCCCCATTTAATACTACTCTCTGTTTCCTATCAGAAAGCCATCAGAAATCCAATCAACTAACCTACCCCTATCCCATGTAGTCTCAATTTGTACACTAGCCTCCTATGCGGTACCTTATCAAACGCCTTGCTAAAATCTAGATATATAACATCTATGCTATTTCCATCATCTAACTCCTTGGTAATATATTCTAAGATATCGAGCAAATTTGTAAGACAGGACCTCCCTGATCTAAAGCCATGTTGGGTATCTCTAATTAATCTATTCTCATTTAAATGCTCCCAAATACTACCCTTAATGATCTTCTCTAGTATCTTACATACTATACTAGTTAAACTGATCGGTCTATAATTATTCGCATCATCCTTCCTACCTTTTTTAAATATTGGAGTAACATTAGCTAACTTCCAGTCCTGAGGTATCTCAGCAAACCTAAGTGATCTTTCAAAGATTAACTTAAGTGCTTCAGAAATACTGTCTACACCCTCCCTAAGTACTCTGGCGTGTAGCTCATCAGGACCACTAGCTTTCCTATCGTCTAGTTCAAGAATAAATTTCCTAATAATTCCCGGTTTTATATCAATATTTTCTAAAGCTCTTAAACTACTCGTCGCACTGTTTGTAACAGGATTTCCCTAGTAAATACTGAAGAAAATTGTTCATTCAATAATTCTACTATGTCTTCATTTTGATCCAGTACTACACCATCTTTTCTGAGTGGTCCAATCCTATCCTTATTTCTTTTATCACTGACCTTGTAATAACTATATAATTTTTGGGATCTTTACTCCCAGCTCTAGCTAGTTTTATCTCT
>NC_059280.1:458069-476706 GCF_017591435.1 Portunus trituberculatus | reverse complement strand
ACTGAGCTACCGGGCCGTGTGTGTGTGTGTGTGTGTGTGTGTGTGTGTGTGTTTATAAGTGTATACACAGAGAGAGAGAGAGAGAGAGAGAACCTGCAGGGTTATATGTAATTTAGCAACATTTAGGCTGCCAGTTACTTATTATAATTACCAGTCTGCCATCCCACACAAAAATCATAAGATTATAATATGCTAAATTTATTTTTATATAATACAAGAACAAATATGATAAAACAATAAAAAGATAGGAAGTTGCAGAAACAAATTTATTGACTGCGTGTTTGAAGGTTTGACCGGATACGTGGTTAACAATGAAAAAAAATTGCTGAAAAAGGACAATAAAGGACAGATTTTGACTGTCCTTTTTTACAAGAAAACTTAAGGACAAACAGGCTCAAAAAAGGACAGGCTGTCCTTAAAAGGACACACATGGCATTCCTGGTTCACTATGGGTTCCGACCACACTGAGCGGAAGCGTTTGGCAACAATGTTAAAAATATACTCATATGTGTATATATTTATGTATGTATGTACGGCATGCATGTATGTATGTATGCATGTATGTATGTATATCGGCTTCCTATTTCACGAAGCAGTTTTCCTTCCAGTATTTCAAACAAAAGTGACATCTGCCATCCTTTTTTAAGTGATACCTAGTTGTCATTAGTTACAGGTGCCTCTCACGTATCAGCTGGTCTGCGACCCACACTACACCTTCCGTCTGTCCCCACTCCGTCCCTCCCCATGTCCCTCATATCTCCGCCTCCACCCCCGTCCCACCCTCTCTATCTATCTATCTCTCGCGCCGCTCCGCTCAGTACCTATCAGCTGACACACTCTCCTATTTATTCTTTATTCTTTAGTCTCAGTCTCTATTCCACCTAATATTAACCTCTGATTACTGAGAGGCTACACACACAATATACTCTTCGCTACTATAGATATCACTATTATCGGTATCTTCATCTCCACCACTCACTGTCCCTCACGGCCAGGGCCTTGTCCTGCCAAGGGCAGCGCGGCTCATGGTAAACTGTCCGGCCGCCGGGCTGACTACGGCAGGGTTGCCAGACACTACACATGAAAAAAAGGACAGACTTGCTTTAAAAAAAAAAAGGACAGTACAACAAAAAGTGTGAGAGAGAGAGAGAGAGAGAGAGAGAGAGAGAGAGAGAGAGAGAGAGAGAGAGAGAGAGAGATTAGGAAAGGTCTAAGGCGTTCAGAATTTTAATGGCCACAGTTTTCACTATTTCAATCCCCCCACATGAGTTTCTGAAGCTGCATAAAGTCGTTAAATAGTTAGACACAATGGATATGGAAACGCGTCATGATATAGAAGGGATTAAGACAGTTTGGGATATTAAATTACCTTCACTTGGCACTTGCAGTGAGGGAGGAGAGGCAAGGCAAGAACGCAACACGTCAGCCAGCCAGCCAGGGAGACACGTAGACCCCAGTGAATTATGAGTGAGGTAGAGACGAGACGGGAGAGCTAAACTAGTGGAGTGGGTAGTGAGGAGACCACTGTAGCTTGGTTCACCTGGGGAGCGTTGCCCAGGTAACAAACACACACACACACACACACACACACACTTACCATCTGGAAGCTTTACCAAATCTCTCCACTCATTACTCCGACTTACTCATCTGTCTGTTGTGAAGAGCTAAGAGGAATGTTAAATTAGGATTATGAGAGAGAGAGAGAGAGAGAGAGAGAGAGAGAGAGAGAGAGAGAGAGAGAGAGAGAGAGAGAGAGAGAGAGAGAGAGAGAGAGAGAGAGAGAGAGAGAGAGAGAGAGAGAGAGAGAGAGAGAGAGAGAGAGAGAGAGAGAGAGAGAGAGAGAGAGAGAGAGAGAAATATGTAATAGGTGAAAAAAAATTGATGTGTAGGGATTGTTTTCAGTAAGATCTCAAGCACACACAGTGACTTGCATACACTTCTTCATTGGGGTTAACTAGTAAAAAAGCTATTTAGGGTGTGCGTTGACATAACCCCTTCAGTACCAAGACGCGTTTCCTTATGCATTGTGCTATTTGGTGATTTTATACAGCTTCATAAACTTATGTGGGGGATTAAAATAGTGAAGACTCCAGCCATTAATCTTTTGACCTCCATAGACCCTTCCTAATGTCAGTAAAATCGCCTAATCAAACCCAAAAATCAAGGTAAAAGAATTGCGAGGAACCTTCGATTTGTTCTCGCCAGCCACTCCACGAACGACGATAGAAAGTGGAAACATGTCGAGTGAAAACAAGGCGCTATGTTGTTGTCCATAAACTCTCAATCTATCTCTGTGGGCACTGTTGTCGTTAAGATCTCAAGCACTGAATTACCGCCATGCACTCAGTCTGGGCGTCTGAGTGAGCAGGGCGAGGCGAGGCGAGGCGATAGAGGCACCTTGCTTTGTTCTGGGCTATGTGTTTCCTACATATCATAGCTTCCCCTTGCTCAATAAGCGCTAAGAATAGGACACATTTCGCTATACGCTATTACTTGCAGTTTGTGTTGACAGACTAGGATAATAAAGAGGGATGCCAGAGATTAAACGTATACAAAACGGTGAAATAACGACAAACACACACACACACACACACACACACACACACACAGTCTGAGTCCTATCCGAAGATCTATATGTGCTCTGAGCTTGTTCCGTAATGGGGAAGTCTGGCTGGATGACTACCGGGCGACCATAGTGAATCACACACACACACACACACACACACACACACACACACACACACACACACTAAGTACCATGATTGAAAAGGACACACACACACACACACACACACACACACACACACACACACACACACAGCCACCTCCCCGTCCAACACCCTCCAGCTGAGAGCTGGGTGTCAATGGTTCCAGCTGGTGGCCTCCCCCATAACGAAAGATAAAGCAACACACACACACACACACACACACACACACACACAGTCTCAGTCCTATCGGAAGATCGCTCTATGACCTCTGAGCTTGCTCCGTAATGGGAAGGCTGGCTGGGTGACTACCGGATCATAGTGAACACACACACACACACACACACACACTAAGTACCTTGAAAGAAAACACACACACACACACACACACACACACACACACACACACACACACACACACGCTAAGTACCTTGAAAGAAAATGACACACACACACACACACACACACTAAGTACTTTGAAAGAAAATGACACACACACACACACACACACACACACACACACGCTAAGTACTTTGAAAGAAAATGACACACACACACACACACACAGCCACCTTCCCGTCCAACACCCTCCAGCTGGGAGCTGGGTGTCAGTGGTTCCAGCTGGTGGGCTCCCTCATAACGAAAGACAAGGCAACAACACACACACACACACACACACACACACACACACACACACACACACACACACACACACACAGTCACCCACCCACCCACACCAACCCACCCCACTCCCTGGGGCCTGGAGCCAGGTATCAGCCTGGGTCCAGCCGGGGCTGGGGTCAGCCCTCCTTGATGACGTCACATATATACGTTATGCAAATCATTTTGAAAATGAGGATTCCCAAAAAGGCAGCTGGACACGAATGTTATAAAATTTCTGACTCGTTATCAATCGAAACTAACTTCTAAAATACAAAAACATTGCAGAGAAAAGGAATAATAAAAATAGCTCAAAAAATATACTAAATAAAGTATTACAACTTCGACTTGCTTAAATACAATTTCAAAGCCCACCAATTTCATTCAACTGAATCGATAACGTTTTTCAAAAATTATGACAATCATTTCGATTTATCAAAACCTGTCAACTCGCCCTATTAGAAAAAATAATATTTAAAAAATGACGTTGTTTACAATATTTACAGGACTTCATATCATTCTTAAAGTCCACATCTTTAACTTCTCAGGAGCCTTGCACACTTTTATCATGATAAACCATCTTTTGAAAACACAAACACTTCGCTACAACCTCAAATAAAAAATCACAGATAGCGGAGGTAAAAATTTTAGCGTATTTTGGCCCTCCCATTCAAGTCATAAACACCCTCTACATCACCGTATTTCACTCAACTCAAGCATGGAAGACACGTAAAACACTGGGAACTATCATTAAAAACCCTTAAAAGGCACTTGTGACTCGAAATAAATGAACTGAGACAAATATAAATAATAGTGGAAGTCGAGCATCTGGGACCGGCATTTTGGGCGGGAGCTGGTGATGACGTCAAAGCCTGGGGCTCGTGACGTCATGGGTAGGCCCGCTTCTTCTCACTCCATAGCACACAAATCAGGTAGTTGCGGATATATCTCAACAACTGACATGAAAGATTAGGCCTATGGCTCCACTTTGTGACCTGTCAGGCCTGTAATGAGTAAGAGATGATGCAGATAATGGCTGAGAGAGAGGCGGCGGGTCAGGAGATCGGTTTGTTTACGTTTTCAAGACTGAATTATTTTGTTTTTATAAGTATGTGCAGGTGTTAGTTCACTGATATATTGTCCAGGAGGTTACCAACGTTAGGTTATGACATGGCACCACCGTGAAATGATGAGTTATACCAATATATCACTTACGTTAGGCAAAGATTGCTCCGCGGCGGCTGTCCGTGTCACTAGCAAGCACCCACACTCCACTGTCCACTTTGTGTCTTCAACCATGTTTAAATAGTTAACCTCTGATTACTGAGAGGTTACACACAAAATATTCTCTTCGCTACTATAGATAACACTATTATCGGTATCTTGATCTCCACCACTCACTGTCCCTCACGACCAGCGCCTTGTCCTGCCAAGAGAAGCACGGCTCACGGTCAACTGGCCGGCCGCCGGGCTGACTACGGCAGAGTTGCCAGACACTACACATGAAAAAAGGACAGACCTGCTTTAGAAAAAAAAGGACATTTGCCTCCAAGAAAGGACAGCACAACAAAAAGTGTGTGTATTATATATATATATATATATATATATATATATATATATATATATATATATATATATATATATATATATATATATATGTGTGTGTGTGTGTGTGTGTGTGTGTGTGTGTGTGTGTGTGTGTGTGTGTGTGTGTGTGTTTAGGCTAAGCTGGGAGCAACGAGTATAGAAAACTATGTATTTATACTCATTGGCTGGGAGGCTGGGAGTGGGAGCGCTTTTTAAGGGAGTTGCCGGTTACTTATTATAGTCTGCGATCCCAAAGAAAAATCATAAGCTTATAATATGCTCGATTTATTTTTATATAACACAAGAACAAATATGTTAAAACAATAAAAAGATAGGAAGTTGCAGAAACAAATTTATTGACTGCGTGTTTGAAGGTTTGACCGGATCCGTGGTTCACAATGAAAAAAAAAATAAATAAATAAATAAATTTTGCTGAAAAAAGGACGGTAAAGGACAGATTTTGACTGTCCTTTTTTACAAGAAAACTTAAGGACAAACAGGCTCAAAATAGGACAGACTGTCTTTAAAAGGACAAACATGGCAACCCTGTGTCAGGCAGTGATGTTAACTTTTCTAGCCCACATTGTCGTACCGAACCACCAGAATTATCGTATTTTGCCTAATATTATCGTACACCCAAAGGAAAAATAATAGGAGTTGTTGCTGACATCTCGCCCGACCCTGAAATTTCAGAAACCATGGTTACCAAAAATTCAAATAGTTTATGAATTTTGCTAGAATACACATACTAGCTACCTAGAATTGAATCTATCTCTCTCTCTCTCTCTCTCTCTCTCTCTCTATATATATATATATATATATATATATATATATATATATATATATATATATATATATATATATATATATATATATATATATATTCTCTTGTAGTCATACGAGGTTGAAAGCTATACCAATTTCTCCTTTATTGATTTTCTTATGTAAATAAAGGAGAAATTGCTTTCAACCTCGTATGCCTACAAAGGAATATCTTGCCTATATATATATATATATATATATATATATATATATATATATATATATATATATATATATATATATATATATATATATATATATATATATATATATATATATATATATATATATATATATATATATATATATATAAAATGTAATTTCTTATGTTTTTGAAAATTTTGCCACGGAACCAACACAAAGAGCTGGCGAGCTGGTCCCACTGAAGGAAGGCGCAGTCATCACGTTTGGGAAGTGATTGTTTTGCCATAGTGTGTGTGTGTGTGTGTGTGTGTGTGTGTGTGTGTGTGTGTGTGTGTGTTTATTAGTTTTTTGAGGCAACTTTTCTATAACATTTTACATATTTATGGAAGTGCATCAGATCCTCCAGTGGCCATCGTCTTCCATCGTCTACTACACAAATTGATATTGAAATTCACGAACTGTTATTAAAGTTCAAAGCCTTCACTTTCTTTGATAACTTTCCTTTCTCCATCCTCAATTGTTTATATATCTATTTATTTACCCATTTATCTAGAAAACTTTATACTATTTATCAATATATTCCTCTCTCTCTCTCTCTCTCTCTCTCTCTCTCTCTCTCTCTCTCTCCTTTATATACATAAGAAAATCAGTAAAGGAGAAATTGCTATTGCTTTCAAACTCGTATGACTACAATATATATATATATATATATATATATATATATATATATATATATATATATATATATATATATATATATATATATATATATATATATATATCAATGAATGTATAATACTTAAACGCCTTTTCCTCTTCAAAACTATATAGAACATTAGAATGCTGCACAAAGATTCATTCCGAATATGCTTTTTATTTATTAATTTATTTATTTAAATTTATTTTATGCAAGGAGGAAACCTACCAATGGCAAAAAAACATTAAAGGAAAAGGTCCACAGAAACCGTAGGTTCTCTAAAAAATTTTGAAGGAATTAGTGAAAAGATAGGGAGAAATGTCTTGAAACCTCCCTCTTAAAAAAATGTCATGTCGTAGGAAGATGGAAATCCAGAAGCAGGCAGGGAGTTCCAGAGTTTACCAGTGAAAAGTATGAATGATTGAGAATACTGATTAACTCTTGTATTAGGAGGGTGGACAGAATAGGGATGAGAGGAAGAAGATGCCTTGTGCAGCGATGCCGCAGGAGGAGGGAGCTATGCCGTTAGCATGATCAGTAGAGCAGTTACCATGAAAACATTCCGGCGGTGAGAATGAGGCTGAAGACAGTCAGTCAGAGAAGGAGAGTTGATGAAACGAAAATATTTTGATTCGACCCTATCTAATAACACTGTGTGAGTGGAATTACCCCAAACATACAATTAGTACCCCATATAAGTACTAGAAGTTGGTGGGGTGAAAAAAGAGATGGAAAAATGTATGTCAAAATGAAGAGCTCTAACCTGAAACACATTATAACAAGTGATGAATCCCTTCGTACCTTCCTAGACAAATTCGCTGCACTCAGAGATAACGCTTAGATCTGGAGGATTAAGTTTAAACCACTCATTTACAGCATTATAGTTGTAGTTCTAAAAGTGTTCCAATAGCTTGGAATGAGCATTATTTATTTATTCCCACGTATGGACAAAATTCTACTTACGTAGTTCACATACGTGAATGTATGAAAGTAGCATTACTCACAATGCATCTCAGAAAAAGTTCATAAGTCATCTATTGAGAAGAGTAGACAATATTGTGATGAGATATTAGGCAGTATCTCCAAAAAACGGTATGCGTTGAGCATACTCTGTATAAGGTCCTTTTCCGTGACGGTAAATAAATCTTTATTGTGCTGTGTGATTTTCCAAAGGAAGAAAATATAATGCGATTGATCCCTAATGGAAGACAAGAAGGCAATACAAGACAGTCGACAGTAGTAACCTGCTAGTGCTTGGCTCCCTGTTTGGTGAAGGATGTTGGAGTTTGCTTGGTTCAGGTGTAGATGGGAAGAGCAGAGAGACTGTAGGGCTTCGAACCGTGTCGGGAGTGACTATAACTCGTGGATCAACACTCTGAGGTCCGACTTCACCCGTGACTTGAGGCGACGCAACAGGGTGGAGGCCGAGGCGGAGAAACGTGAGTGTAAATAAGTAAAATTAATAAAATTTGTAAGTAAGGAGAGTAAAAGGAAAGAATAAGTGGTGCTTTTTTTTTTTTTCTTGTTTTGGCGGTGACTTAATGTATTGTTTTAAGTTGTTTTGTGTTGATTTTTTTTTTCGGTTTCTTTTGTTACTGCAAGGTGTGTGTGTGTGTGTGTGTGTGTGTGTGTGTGTGTGTGTGTGTGTGTGTGTGTGTACTTGTTTGTTTCTGTGTGTCTTTGTGTTTGTATTCCTGTCTGCCTGTCTTTCTCTTTGTCTATCTATGTTTGTGTTTGCCTATCTCTCTGTCTATCTATCTATTTGCCTACGTATATATTTGTCTACCAGTGTGTTTATTTACCTATCTATTTATCTATAGGCGTTTTCAGTAGCACCTTGCAAAAGCAAACGGTCCTTAATTAAAGCATTCGCCTTTGGAGCGGCAAAGGCGAGCGCTTTCAAGATATGTTCGCTTGTGTTAGCTCTCCGAGTCACGTGATAGCGAACACTTACGCTGATTGGCTGTGAGACGAGTTTTCAACTTTGTAAGTTATAAATCAATAAAATATACTTTTATGAGGAGCATGAAGATATGATAAGTATTAACATGTAAAGGAAATACATTTAGTAACTGTTTACTGATATTGAAATTCATAAGAATTATCCTTGCAGTTTGAATTAAATGAAAACAGTCTTGCACTCTCGAGACATCTGGGACTACGCTACTCATTTCAAAGCTTGTGACTCCGACTTAGATTTTCAGTTACGTGAGAATCTCGTAGGTTACGCATTATTTAAGCACATTAATTGTAAAATATAAATATGATAGGATATTTGCACTGTTGCTTGATAATGACATAAGGTTATAGCAATATTGCGGAAGATTTGGGTATATTTTTTAATGGTGGTGCTCTGAAAACTTTGGGCGAACGAACACACAACATCATGGCCTCTGACAGTGCGATAATTTGAGGAAATCCACAGCAAAACTGTCTCTGCCAATGTAACTACTGAATGACAAGCAGTCACTAGCGGTGTAACGGCTTATCTGGCATATTGTGTATTAATGGATACTGGGTATATTACCTGTAATACCTTATAAAGTAGGAAAATGTGACAGGGAAGTGATACCTGGGATCAACTCTATTATTTGGTCTCAACACCGCCATAGGCGCTCACGTAGTATAAAACAATTTAGTTAATCTTTTAAAGGTTAGATTAGGTTATGCTTGGTTACATTAGGTTGGAAAAACTTGAAATATTATGGAAAATTTTCGTATTTTTCTTTTTTTTTTTTTTTTTTTTTATGCTCATATTGCGTTTATTTTCCCCACCAAAACCCCGATTCCCACAGGCCCCCAAGCTTGTTTGGGGGGATGGATGGGAAGGGAGGGACAGACTTGTTATAAAGAATTACCAACATTTTTTTTCCACATAACAGATTTACCTGTGACGTCTGTGACAAGATGTTTTTGAACAAGGTAGACGCAGATCTGTGCTACAAGAATCATTTGGACATGTGCATCCAGCCTCTGCCGCGTGTACCAGGGCCGTCAGAAAATATTCCGTGCAGAAATTAAATGTGTAGTGTTTTATTTGAGCCTTGCCTTCAATTATCCCATTCCCATAATAATATCTTTATATTACGGTGGAATGAGGCTGCACGTCTCAGCTTGGCGTGATCCTGCGACTAAAGAGTACAATAGTTTTTCCGGCGAGCGACGAGGGAGATTCGTCTGGCAGTGTTACTATCGTTTTCAGTAGCAGCCAATGATGTTAATTGTACGACAATTATCGTATTTGTACGATAATATGGCTGTTTGTTCGATGTACGATACATAGGTAAGAATCGTACACCAATATACGATAATTGAGTGGCAAAGTATTTTTTTTTTATTTATAATAAGGTACTGGAATAATTGTGTAAAGAAAAAAAATATCGATGTCAACATTTCAGAGAGAGAGAGAGAGAGAGGGTATGGGGACTGGGGAGGGAAGGAAAAAGGAGAGAGACGCTGTCAGTCACAGTCAGTGTCAAGTGACAAAATGATCTTATTAGTGTGACTCTTAGTGTTAGTATGGTAAAGGGCGAGTTTTCCTTCTCTTATCATATGTTCTATTTGACGTATAACGGTATGAAAAAACAAAACATTCTCATTATGTGGCACTAATGGGCAACAATAAATAAAGAAATAAATAATAACGGTTTTCCAGTGTAGGTTGTGTTGCGGAGAGTGATGGAATGACGATTGACTGATACGTTGACCCCTTGGAGATACTTGCACATTGACACTGTACGTAAGCTTTTATCAATATACAGTTTATATATATATATATATATATATATATATATATATATATATATATATATATATATATATATATATATATATATGTGTGTGTGTGTGTGTGTGTGTGTGTGTGTGTGTGTGTGTGTTTTAAGGAATGTGTTGAAAAGTGTATAACAGCAGAGAGAGAGAGAGAGAGAGAGAGAGAGAGAGAGAGAGAGAGAGAGAGAGAGATTAGGAAAGGTCTAAGGCGTTCAGAATTTTAATGGCCACAGTTTTCACTATTTCAATCCCCCCACATGAGTTTCTGAAGCTGCATAAAGTCGTTAAATAGTTAGACACAATGGATATGGAAACGCGTCATGATATAGAAGGGATTAAGACAGTTTGGGATATTAAATTACCTTCACTTGGCACTTGCAGTGAGGGAGGAGAGGCAAGGCAAGAACGCAACACGTCAGCCAGCCAGCCAGGGAGACACGTAGACCCCAGTGAATTATGAGTGAGGTAGAGACGAGACGGGAGAGCTAAACTAGTGGAGTGGGTAGTGAGGAGACCACTGTAGCTTGGTTCACCTGGGGAGCGTTGCCCAGGTAACCACACACACACACACACACACACACACACTTACCATCTGGAAGCTTTACCAAATCTCTCCACTCATTACTCCGACTTACTCATCTGTCTGTTGTGAAGAGCTAAGAGGAATGTTAAATTAGGATTATGAGAGAGAGAGAGAGAGAGAGAGAGAGAGAGAGAGAGAGAGAGAGAGAGAGAGAGAGAGAGAGAGAGAGAGAGAGAGAGAGAGAGAGAGAGAGAGAGAGAGAGAGAGAGAGAGAGAGAGAGAGAGAGAGAAATATGTAATAGGTGAAAAAATTGATGTGTAGGGATTGTTTTCAGTAAGATCTCAAGCACACACAGTGACTTGCATACACTTCTTCATTGGGGTTAACTAGTAAAAAAAAGCTATTTAGGGTGTGCGTTGACATAACCCCTTCAGTACCAAGACGCGTTTCCTTATGCATTGTGCTATTTGGTGATTTTATACAGCTTCATAAACTTATGTGGGGATTAAAATAGTGAAGACTCCAGCCATTAATCTTTTGACCTCCATAGACCCTTCCTAATGTCAGTAAAATCGCCTAATCAAACCCAAAAATCAAGGTAAAAGAATTGCGAGGAACCTTCGATTTGTTCTCGCCAGCCACTCCACGAACGACGATAGAAAGTGGAAACATGTCGAGTGAAAACAAGGCGCTATGTTGTTGTCCATAAACTCTCAATCTATCTCTGTGGGCACTGTTGTCGTTAAGATCTCAAGCACTGAATTACCGCCATGCACTCAGTCTGGGCGTCTGAGTGAGCAGGGCGAGGCGAGGCGAGGCGATAGAGGCACCTTGCTTTGTTCTGGGCTATGTGTTTCCTACATATCATAGCTTCCCCTTGCTCAATAAGCGCTAAGAATAGGACACATTTCGCTATACGCTATTACTTGCAGTTTGTGTTGACAGACTAGGATAATAAAGAGGGATGCCAGAGATTAAACGTATACAAAACGGTGAAATAACGACAACACACACACACACACACACACACACACACACACACACAGTCTGAGTCCTATCCGAAGATCTATATGTGCTCTGAGCTTGTTCCGTAATGGGGAAGTCTGGCTGGGTGACTACCGGGCGACCATAGTGAATCACACACACACACACACACACACACACACACACACACACACACGCTAAGTACCATGATTGAAAAGACACACACACACACACACACACACACACACACACACACACACACAGCCACCTCCCCGTCCAACACCCTCCAGCTGAGAGCTGGGTGTCAATGGTTCCAGCTGGTGGCCTCCCCCATAACGAAAGATAAAGCACACACACACACACACACACACACACACACACACACACTAAGTACCTTGAAAGAAATGACTACATCATAGTGAATTACACACACACACACACACACACACACACACACACACACACACACACACTAAGTACCTTGACAACACACACAACACACACACACACACACACACACACACACACACACACACACACACGCTAAGTACTTTGAAAGAAAATGACACACACACACACACACAGCCACCTTCCCGTCCAACACCCTCCAGCTGGGAGCTGGGTGTCAGTGGTTCCAGCTGGTGGGCTCCCTCATAACGAAAGACAAGGCAACACACACACACACACACACACACACACACACACACACACACACACACACACACACACATACAGTCACCCACCCACCCACACACCAACCCACCCCCACTCCCTGGGGCCTGGAGCCAGGTATCAGCCTGGGTCCAGCCGGGGCTGGGGGGTCGGCCCTCCCTTGATGACGTCACATATATACGTTATGCAAATCATTTTGAAAATGAGGATTCCCAAAAAGGCAGCTGGACACGAATGTTATAAAATTTCTGACTCGTTATCAATCGAAACTAACTTCTAAAATACAAAAACATTGCAGAGAAAAGGAATAATAAAAATAGCTCAAAAAATATACTAAATAAAGTATTACAACTTCGACTTGCTTAAATACAATTTCAAAGCCCACCAATTTCATTCAACTGAATCGATAACGTTTTTCAAAAATTATGACAATCATTTCGATTTATCAAAACCTGGCAACTCGCCCTATTAGAAAAAATAATATTTAAAAAATGACGTTGTTTACAATATTTACAGGACTTCATATCATTCTTAAAGTCCACATCTTTAACTTCTCAGGAGCCTTGCACACTTTTATCATGATAAACCATCTTTTGAAAACACAAACACTTCGCTACAACCTCAAATAAAAAATCACAGATAGCGGAGGTAAAAATTTTAGCGTATTTTGGCTCTCCCATTCAAGTCATAAACACCCTCTACATCACCGTATTTCACTCAAGTCAAGCATGGAAGACACGTAAAACACTGGGAACTATCATTAAAACCCTTAAAAGGCACTTGTGACTCGAAATAAATGAACTGAGACAAATATAAATAATAGTGGAAGTCGAGCATCTGGGACCGGCATTTTGGGCGGGAGCTGGTGATGACGTCAAAGCCTGGGGCTCGTGACGTCATGGGTAGGCCCGCTTCTTCTCACTCCATAGCACACAAATCAGGTAGTTGCGGATATATCTCAACAACTGACATGAAAGATTAGGCCTATGGCTCCACTTTGTGACCTGTCAGGCCTGTAATGAGTAAGAGATGATGCAGATAATGGCTGAGAGAGAGGCGGCGGGTCAGGAGATCGGTTTGTTTACGTTTTCAAGACTGAATTATTTTGTTTTTATAAGTATGTGCAGGTGTTAGTTCACTGATATATTGTCCAGGAGGTTACCAACGTTAGGTTATGACATGGCACCACCGTGAAATGATGAGTTATACCAATATATCACTTACGTTAGGCAAAGATTGCTCCGCGGCGGCTGTCCGTGTCACTAGCAAGCACCCACACTCCACTGTCCACTTTGTGTCTTCAACCATGTTTAAATAGTTAACCTCTGATTACTGAGAGGCTACACACAAAATATTCTCTTCGCTACTATAGATAACACTATTATCGGTATCTTGATCTCCACCACTCACTGTCCCTCACGACCAGCGCCTTGTCCTGCCAAGAGAAGCACGGCTCACGGTCAACTGGCCGGCCGCCGGGCTGACTACGGCAGAGTTGCCAGACACTACACATGAAAAAAGGACAGACCTGCTTTAGAAAAAAAAGGACATTTGCCTCCAAGAAAGGACAGCACAACAAAAGTGTGTGTGTATATATATATATATATATATATATATATATATATATATATATATATATATATATATATATATATATATATATATATATGTGTGTGTGTGTGTGTGTGTGTGTGTGTGTGTGTGTGTGTGTGTGTGTTTAGGCTAACTATGTATTTATACTCATTGGCTGGGAGGCTGGGAGTGGGAGCGCTTTTTAAGGGAGTTGCCGGTTACTTATTATAGTCTGCGATCCCAAAGAAAAATCATAAGCTTATAATATGCTCGATTTATTTTTATATAACACAAGAACAAATATGTTAAAACAATAAAAAGATAGGAAGTTGCAGAAACAAATTTATTGACTGCGTGTTTGAAGGTTTGACCGGATCCGTGGTTCACAATGAAAAAAAAATAAATAAATAAATAAATTTTGCTGAAAAAAGGACGGTAAAGGACAGATTTTGACTGTCCTTTTTTACAAGAAAACTTAAGGACAAACAGGCTCAAAATAGGACAGACTGTCTTTAAAAGGACAAACATGGCAACCCTGTGTCAGGCAGTGATGTTAACTCTTCTAGCCCACATTGTCGTACCGAACCACCAGAATTATCGTATTTTGCCTAATATTATCGTACACCCAAAGGAAAAATAATAAGAGTTGTTGCTGACATCTCGCCCGACCCTGAAATTTCAGAAACCATGGTTACCAAAAATTCAAATAGTTTATGAATTTTGCTAGAATACACATACTAGCTACCTAGAATTGAAGTCTCTCTCTCTCTCTCTCTCTCTCTCTCTCTCTATATATATATATATATATATATATATATATATATATATATATATATATATATATTGTATTGTTATACACATATTACATATATAATTTATTTATTTACCCATTTATCTAGAAAACTTTATACTATTTATCAATATATCTCTCTCTCTCTCTCTCTCTCTCTCTCTCTCTCTCTCTCTCTCTCTCTCTCTCCTTTATATACATAAGAAAATCAGTGAAGGAGAAATTGCTATTGCTTTCAAACTCGTATGACTACAAGAGATATATATATATATATATATATATATATATATATATATATATATATATATATATATATATATATATATATATGAATCAATGAATGTATAATACTTAAACGCCTTTTCCTCTTCAAAACTATATAGAACATTAGAATGCTGCACAAAGATTCATTCCGAATATGCTTTTTATTTATTAATTTATTTATTTAAATTTATTTTATGCAAGGAGGAAACCTACCAATGGCAAAAAAACATTAAAGGAAAAGGTCCACAGAAACCGTAGGTTCTCTAAAAAATTTTGAAGGAATTAGTGAAAAGATAGGGAGAAATGTCTTGAAACCTCCCTCTTAAAAAAATGTCATGTCGTAGGAAGATGGAAATCCAGAAGCAGGCAGGGAGTTCCAGAGTTTACCAGTGAAAAGTATGAATGATTGAGAATACTGATTAACTCTTGTATTAGGAGGGTGGACAGAATAGGGATGAGAGGAAGAAGATGCCTTGTGCAGCGATGCCGCAGGAGGAGGGGAGCTATGCCGTTAGCATGATCAGTAGAGCAGTTACCATGAAAACATTCCGGCGGTGAGAATGAGGCTGAAGACAGTCAGTCAGAGAAGGAGAGTTGATGAAACGAAAATATTTTGATTCGACCCTATCTAATAACACTGTGTGAGTGGAATTACCCCAAACATACAATTAGTACCCCATATAAGTACTAGAAGTTGGTGGGGTGAAAAAAGAGATGGAAAAATGTATGTCAAAATGAAGAGCTCTAACCTGAAACACATTATAACAAGTGATGAATCCCTTCGTACCTTCCTAGACAAATTCGCTGCACTCAGAGATAACGCTTAGATCTGGAGGATTAAGTTTAAACCACTCATTTACAGCATTATAGTTGTAGTTCTAAAAGTGTTCCAATAGCTTGGAATGAGCATTATTTATTTATTCCCACGTATGGACAAAATTCTACTTACGTAGTTCACATACGTGAATGTATGAAAGTAGCATTACTCACAATGCATCTCAGAAAAAGTTCATAAGTCATCTATTGAGAAGAGTAGACAATATTGTGATGAGATATTAGGCAGTATCTCCAAAAAACGGTATGCGTTGAGCATACTCTGTATAAGGTCCTTTTCCGTGACGGTAAATAAATCTTTATTGTGCTGTGTGATTTTCCAAAGGAAGAAAATATAATGCGATTGATCCCTAATGGAAGACAAGAAGGCAATACAAGACAGTCGACAGTAGTAACCTGCTAGTGCTTGGCTCCCTGTTTGGTGAAGGATGTTGGAGTTTGCTTGGTTCAGGTGTAGATGGGAAGAGCAGAGAGACTGTAGGGCTTCGAACCGTGTCGGGAGTGACTATAACTCGTGGATCAACACTCTGAGGTCCGACTTCACCCGTGACTTGAGGCGACGCAACAGGGTGGAGGCCGAGGCGGAGAAACGTGAGTGTAAATAAGTAAAATTAATAAAATTTGTAAGTAAGGAGAGTAAAAGGAAAGAATAAGTGGTGCTTTTTTTTTTTTCTTGTTTTGGCGGTGACTTAATGTATTGTTTTAAGTTGTTTTGTGTTGATTTTTTTTTTCGGTTTCTTTTTGTTACTGCAAGGTGTGTGTGTGTGTGTGTGTGTGTGTGTGTGTGTGTGTGTGTGTGTGTGTGTGTACTTGTTTGTTTCTGTGTGTCTTTGTGTTTGTATTCCTGTCTGCCTGTCTTTCTCTTTGTCTATCTATGTTTGTGTTTGCCTATCTCTCTGTCTATCTATCTATTTGCCTACGTATATATTTGTCTACCAGTGTGTTTATTTACCTATCTATTTATCTATAGGCGTTTTCAGTAGCACCTTGCAAAAAGCAAACGGTCCTTAATTAAAGCATTCGCCTTTGGAGCGGCAAAGGCGAGCGCTTTTCAAGATATGTTCGCTTGTGTTAGCTCTCCGAGTCACGTGATAGCGAACACTTACGCTGATTGGCTGTGAGACGAGTTTTCAACTTTGTAAGTTATAAATCAATAAAATATACTTTTATGAGGAGCATGAAGATATGATAAGTATTAACATGTAAAGGAAATACATTTAGTAACTGTTTACTGATATTGAAATTCATAAGAATTATCCTTGCAGTTTGAATTAAATGAAAACAGTCTTGCACTCTCGAGACATCTGGGACTACGCTACTCATTTCAAAGCTTGTGACTCCGACTTAGATTTTCAGTTACGTGAGAATCTCGTAGGTTACGCATTATTTAAGCACATTAATTGTAAAATATAAATATGATAGGATATTTGCACTGTTGCTTGATAATGACATAAGGTTATAGCAATATTGCGGAAGATTTGGGTATATTTTTTAATGGTGGTGCTCTGAAAACTTTGGGCGAACGAACACACAACATCATGGCCTCTGACAGTGCGATAATTTGAGGAAATCCACAGCAAAACTGTCTCTGCCAATGTAACTACTGAATGACAAGCAGTCACTAGCGGTGTAACGGCTTATCTGGCATATTGTGTATTAATGGATACTGGGTATATTACCTGTAATACCTTATAAAGTAGGAAAATGTGACAGGGAAGTGATACCTGGGATCAACTCTATTATTTGGTCTCAACACCGCCATAGGCGCTCACGTAGTATAAAACAATTTAGTTAATCTTTTTAAAGGTTAGATTAGGTTATGCTTGGTTACATTAGGTTGGAAAAACTTGAAATATGGAATTTTTTTTTTTTTTTTTTTTTTTTTTTTGATGCTCATATTACGTTTATTTTCCCCACCAAAACCCCCGATTCCCCACAGGCCCCCCAAGCTTGTTTGGGGGGATGGATGGGAAGGGAGGGACAGACTTGTTATAAAGAATTACCAACATTTTTTTTCCACATAACAGATTTACCTGTGACGTCTGTGACAAGATGTTTTTGAACAAGGTAGACGCAGATCTGTGCTACAAGAATCATTTGGACATGTGCATCCAGCCTCTGCCGCGTGTACCAGGGCCGTCAGAAAATATTCCGTGCAGAAATTAAATGTGTAGTGTTTTATTTGAGCCTTGCCTTCAATTATCCCATTCCCATAATAATATCTTTATATTACGGTGGAATGAGGCTGCACGTCTCAGCTTGGCGTGATCCTGCGACTAAAGAGTACAATAGTTTTTCCGGCGAGCGACGAGGGAGATTCGTCTGGCAGTGTTACTATCGTTTTCAGTAGCAGCCAGTCATGTTAATTGTACGACAATTATCGTATTTGTACGACAATATGGCTGTTTGTTCGATGTACGATACATAGGTAAGAATCGTACACCAATATACGATAATTGAGTGGCAAAGTATTTTTTTTTATTTATAATAAGGTACTGGAATAATTGTGTAAAGAAAAAAAATATCGATGTCAACATTTCAGAGAGAGAGAGAGAGAGAGAGGTATGGGGACTGGGGAGGGAAGGAAAAAGGAGAGAGACGCTGTCAGTCA
>NC_059280.1:450693-457569 GCF_017591435.1 Portunus trituberculatus | reverse complement strand
CGCAAATCGTTTTGTTTAATATAGAAGGACAAGAATTATTCTTTGTTCAGACCGTTAGGTATGGATACCCCATTGGTACAGGAGACAATGCATGTCATACTTAGACAGTCCCGTGAATGGCCAGTTACTTCCGGTCGACGCCATAACTATGTTAATGACGTCGACACTATACGGTTCCATGGTAGAATCTCGTCAGTCAGAAGAACAGAATACCATCATCTACTGTACAGTTCAGACCCTGTAACGAGAAAAGACTTAAGTCGTGAAAAACGGAGAAGCTATATATATATATATATATATATATATATATATATATATACTATATATATATATATATATATATATATATATATATATATATATATATATATATATATATATATATATATATATATATATATATATATATATATATATTCTCTTGTAGTCATACGAGGTTGAAAGCTATACCAATTTCTCCTTTATTGATTTTCTTATGTAAATAAAGGAGAAATTGCTTTCAACCTCGTATGCCTACAAAGGAATATCTTGCCTGCCTATATATATATATATATATATATATATATATATATATATATATATATATATATATATATATATATATATATATATATATATATATATATATATATATATATATATATATATATATATATATATATATATATATATATAAAATGTAATTTCTTATGTTTTGAAAATTTTGCCACGGAACCAACACAAAGAGCTGGCGAGCTGGTCCCACTGAAGGAAGGCGCAGTCATCACGTTTGGGAAGTGATTGTTTTGCCATAGTGTGTGTGTGTGTGTGTGTGTGTGTGTGTGTGTGTGTGTGTGTGTGTGTGTGTGTTTATTAGTTTTTTGAGGCAACTTTTCTATAACATTTTACATATTTATGGAAGTGCATCAGATCCTCCAGTGGCCATCGTCTTCCATCGTCTACTACACAAATTGATATTGAAATTCACGAACTGTTATTAAAGTTCAAAGCCTTCACTTTCTTTGATAACTTTCCTTTCTCCATCCTCAATTGTTTATATATCTATTTATTTACCCATTTATCTAGAAAACTTTATACTATTTATCAATATATCTCTCTCTCTCTCTCTCTCTCTCTCTCTCTCTCTCTCTCTCTCTCTCTCTCTCTTTATATACATAAGAAAATCAGTAAAGGAGAAATTGCTATTGCTTTCAAACTCGTATGACTACAAGATATATATATATATATATATATATATATATATATATATATATATATATATATATATATATATATATATATATATATATATATATATATATATATATATATATATATATATATATATATATATATATATATATATATATATATCAATGAATGTATAATACTTAAACGCCTTTTCCTCTTCAAAACTATATAGAACATTAGAATGCTGCACAAAGATTCATTCCGAATATGCTTTTTATTTATTCATTTATTTATTTAAATTTATTTTATGCAAGGAGGAAACCTACCAATGGCAAAAAAACATTAAAGGAAAAGGTCCACAGAAACCGTAGGTTCTCTAAAAAATTTTGAAGGAATTAGTGAAAAGATAGGGAGAAATGTCTTGAAACCTCCCTCTTAAAAAAATGTCATGTCGTAGGAAGATGGAAATCCAGAAGCAGGCAGGGAGTTCCAGAGTTTACCAGTGAAAAGTATGAATGATTGAGAATACTGATTAACTCTTGTATTAGGAGGGTGGACAGAATAGGGATGAGAGGAAGAAGATGCCTTGTGCAGCGATGCCGCAGGAGGAGGGAGCTATGCCGTTAGCATGATCAGTAGAGCAGTTACCATGAAAACATTCCGGCGGTGAGAATGAGGCTGAAGACAGTCAGTCAGAGAAGGAGAGTTGATGAAACGAAAATATTTTGATTCGACCCTATCTAATAACACTGTGTGAGTGGAATTACCCCAAACATACAATTAGTACCCCATATAAGTACTAGAAGTTGGTGGGGTGAAAAAAAGAGATGGAAAAATGTATGTCAAAATGAAGTGCTCTAACCTGAAACACATTATAACAAGTGATGAATCCCTTCGTACCTTCCTAGACAAATTCGCTGCACTCAGAGATAACGCTTAGATCTGGAGGATTAAGTTTAAACCACTCATTTACAGCATTATAGTTGTAGTTCTAAAAAGTGTTCCAATAGCTTGGAATGAGCATTATTTATTTATTCCCACGTATGGACAAAATTCTACTTACGTAGTTCACATACGTGAATGTATGAAAGTAGCATTACTCACAATGCATCTCAGAAAAAGTTCATAAGTCATCTATTGAGAAGAGTAGACAATATTGTGATGAGATATTAGGCAGTATCTCCAAAAAACGGTATGCGTTGAGCATACTCTGTATAAGGTCCTTTTCCGTGACGGTAAATAAATCTTTATTGTGCTGTGTGATTTTCCAAAGGAAGAAAATATAATGCGATTGATCCCTAATGGAAGACAAGAAGGCAATACAAGACAGTCGACAGTAGTAACCTGCTAGTGCTTGGCTCCCTGTTTGGTGAAGGATGTTGGAGTTTGCTTGGTTCAGGTGTAGATGGGAAGAGCAGAGAGACTGTAGGGCTTCGAACCGTGTCGGGAGTGACTATAACTCGTGGATCAACACTCTGAGGTCCGACTTCACCCGTGACTTGAGGCGACGCAACAGGGTGGAGGCCGAGGCGGAGAAACGTGAGTGTAAATAAGTAAAATTAATAAAATTTGTAAGTAAGGAGAGTAAAAGGAAAGAATAAGTGGTGCTTTTTTTTTTTTTCTTGTTTTGGCGGTGACTTAATGTATTGTTTTAAGTTGTTTTGTGTTGATTTTTTTTTTCGGTTTCTTTTTGTTACTGCAAGGTGTGTGTGTGTGTGTGTGTGTGTGTGTGTGTGTGTGTGTGTGTGTGTGTGTGTGTGTGTGTGTACTTGTTTGTTTCTGTGTGTCTTTGTGTTTGTATTCCTGTCTGCCTGTCTTTCTCTTTGTCTATCTATGTTTGTGTTTGCCTATCTCTCTGTCTATCTATCTATTTGCCTACGTATATATTTGTCTACCAATGTGTTTATTTACCTATCTATTTATCTATAGGCGTTTTCAGTAGCACCTTGCAAAAAGCAAACGGTCCTTAATTAAAGCATTCGCCTTTGGAGCGGCAAAGGCGAGCGCTTTCAAGATATGTTCGCTTGTGTTAGCTCTCCGAGTCACGTGATAGCGAACACTTACGCTGATTGGCTGTGAGACGAGTTTTCAACTTTGTAAGTTATAAATCAATAAAATATACTTTTATGAGGAGCATGAAGATATGATAAGTATTAACATGTAAAGGAAATACATTTAGTAACTGTTTACTGATATTGAAATTCATAAGAATTATCCTTGCAGTTTGAATTAAATGAAAACAGTCTTGCACTCTCGAGACATCTGGGACTACGCTACTCATTTCAAAGCTTGTGACTCCGACTTAGATTTTCAGTTACGTGAGAATCTCGTAGGTTACGCATTATTTAAGCACATTAATTGTAAAATATAAATATGATAGGATATTTGCACTGTTGCTTGATAATGACATAAGGTTATAGCAATATTGCGGAAGATTTGGGTATATTTTTTAATGGTGGTGCTCTGAAAACTTTGGGCGAACGAACACACAACATCATGGCCTCTGACAGTGCGATAATTTGAGGAAATCCACAGCAAAACTGTCTCTGCCAATGTAACTACTGAATGACAAGCAGTCACTAGCGGTGTAACGGCTTATCTGGCATATTGTGTATTAATGGATACTGGGTATATTACCTGTAATACCTTATAAAGTAGGAAAATGTGACAGGGAAGTGATACCTGGGATCAACTCTATTATTTGGTCTCAACACCGCCATAGGCGCTCACGTAGTATAAAACAATTTAGTTAATCTTTTAAAGGTTAGATTAGGTTATGCTTGGTTACATTAGGTTGGAAAAACTTGAAATATTATGGAAAATTTTCGTATTTTTTTTTTTTTTTTTTTTTTTTTTTTTATGCTCATATTGCGTTTATTTTCCCCACCAAAACCCCCGATTCCCCACAGGCCCCCCAAGCTTGTTTGGGGGGATGGATGGGAAGGGAGGGACAGACTTGTTATAAAGAATTACCAACATTTTTTTTCCACATAACAGATTTACCTGTGACGTCTGTGACAAGATGTTTTTGAACAAGGTAGACGCAGATCTGTGCTACAAGAATCATTTGGACATGTGCATCCAGCCTCTGCCGCGTGTACCAGGGCCGTCAGAAAATATTCCCTGCAGAAATTAAATGTGTAGTGTTTTATTTGAGCCTTGCCTTCAATTATCCCATTCCCATAATAATATCTTTATATTACGGTGGAATGAGGCTGCACGTCTCAGCTTGGCGTGATCCTGCGACTAAAGAGTACAATAGTTTTTCCGGCGAGCGACGAGGGAGATTCGTCTGGCAGTGTTACTATCGTTTTCAGTAGCAGCCAATGATGTTAATTGTACGACAATTATCGTATTTGTACGATAATATGGCTGTTTGTTCGATGTACGATACATAGGTAAGAATCGTACACCAATATACGATAATTGAGTGGCAAAGTATTTTTTTTTTTTTATTTATAATAAGGTACTGGAATAATTGTGTAAAGAAAAAAAATATCGATGTCAACATTTCAGAGAGAGAGAGAGAGGGTATGGGGACTGGGGAGGGAAGGAAAAAGGAGAGAGACGCTGTCAGTCACAGTCAGTGTCAAGTGACAAAATGATCTTATTAGTGTGACTCTTAGTGTTAGTATGGTAAAGGGCGAGTTTTCCTTCTCTTATCATATGTTCTATTTGACGTATAACGGTATGAAAAACAAAACATTCTCATTATGTGGCACTAATGGGCAACAATAAATAAAGAAATAAATAATAACGGTTTTCCAGTGTAGGTTGTGTTGCGGAGAGTGATGGAATGACGATTGACTGATACGTTGACCCCTTGGAGATACTTGCACATTGACACTGTACGTAAGCTTTTATCAATATACAGTTTTATATATATATATATATATATATATATATATATATATATATATATATATATATATATATATATATATATATATGTGTGTGTGTGTGTGTGTGTGTGTGTGTGTGTGTGTGTGTGTGTTAAGGAATGTGTTGAAAAGTGTAGAGAGAGAGAGAGAGAGAGAGAGAGAGAGAGAGAGAGAGAGAGAGAGAGAGAGATTAGGAAAGGTCTAAGGCGTTCAGAATTTTAATGGCCACAGTTTTCACTATTTCAATCCCCCCACATGAGTTTCTGAAGCTGCATAAAGTCGTTAAATAGTTAGACACAATGGATATGGAAACGCGTCATGATATAGAAGGGATTAAGACAGTTTGGGATATTAAATTACCTTCACTTGGCACTTGCAGTGAGGGAGGAGAGGCAAGGCAAGAACGCAACACGTCAGCCAGCCAGCCAGGGAGACACGTAGACCCCAGTGAATTATGAGTGAGGTAGAGACGAGACGGGAGAGCTAAACTAGTGGAGTGGGTAGTGAGGAGACCACTGTAGCTTGGTTCACCTGGGGAGCGTTGCCCAGGTAACCAACACACACACACACACACACACACACTTACCATCTGGAAGCTTTACCAAATCTCTCCACTCATTACTCCGACTTACTCATCTGTCTGTTGTGAAGAGCTAAGAGGAATGTTAAATTAGGATTATGAGAGAGAGAGAGAGAGAGAGAGAGAGAGAGAGAGAGAGAGAGAGAGAGAGAGAGAGAGAGAGAGAGAGAGAGAGAGAAATATGTAATAGGTGAAAAAAAATTGATGTGTAGGGATTGTTTTCAGTAAGATCTCAAGCACACACAGTGACTTGCATACACTTCTTCATTGGGGTTAACTAGTAAAAAAAAGCTATTTAGGGTGTGCGTTGACATAACCCCTTCAGTACCAAGACGCGTTTCCTTATGCATTGTGCTATTTGGTGATTTTATACAGCTTCATAAACTTATGTGGGGATTAAAATAGTGAAGACTCCAGCCATTAATCTTTTGACCTCCATAGACCCTTCCTAATGTCAGTAAAATCGCCTAATCAAACCCAAAAATCAAGGTAAAAGAATTGCGAGGAACCTTCGATTTGTTCTCGCCAGCCACTCCACGAACGACGATAGAAAGTGGAAACATGTCGAGTGAAAACAAGGCGCTATGTTGTTGTCCATAAACTCTCAATCTATCTCTGTGGGCACTGTTGTCGTTAAGATCTCAAGCACTGAATTACCGCCATGCACTCAGTCTGGGCGTCTGAGTGAGCAGGGCGAGGCGAGGCGAGGCGATAGAGGCACCTTGCTTTGTTCTGGGCTATGTGTTTCCTACATATCATAGCTTCCCCTTGCTCAATAAGCGCTAAGAATAGGACACATTTCGCTATACGCTATTACTTGCAGTTTGTGTTGACAGACTAGGATAATAAAGAGGGATGCCAGAGATTAAACGTATACAAAACGGTGAAATAACGACAAACACACACACACACACACACACACACACACACACACACAGTCTGAGTCCTATCCGAAGATCTATATGTGCTCTGAGCTTGTTCCGTAATGGGGAAGTCTGGCTGGGTGACTACCGGGCGACCATAGTGAATCTCACACACACACACACACACACACACACACACACACACACACGCTAAGTACCATGATTGAAAAGGACACACACACACACACACACACACACACACACACACAGCCACCTCCCCGTCCAACACCCTCCAGCTGAGAGCTGGGTGTCAATGGTTCCAGCTGGTGGCCTCCCCCATAACGAAAGATAAAGCAACACACACACACACACACACACACAC
>NC_059280.1:435550-450193 GCF_017591435.1 Portunus trituberculatus | reverse complement strand
TTATATTTTACAATTAATGTGCTTAAATAATGCGTAACCTACGAGATTCTCACGTAACTGAAAATCTAAGTCAGTCACAAGCTTTGAAATGAGTAGCGTAGTCTCAGATGTCTCGAGAGTGCAAGACTGTTTTCATTTAATTCAAACTGCAAGGATAATTCTTATGAATTTCAATATCAGTAAACAGTTACTAAATGTATTTCCTTTACATGTTAATACTTATCATATCTTCATGCTCCTCATAAAAGTATATTTTATTGATTTATAACTTACAAAGTTGAAAACTCGTCTCACAGCCAATCAGCGTAAGTGTTCGCTATCACGTGACTCGGAGAGCTAACACAAGCGAACATATCTTGAAAAGCGCTCGCCTTTGCCGCTCCAAAGGCGAATGCTTTAAGGACCGTTTGCTTTTTGCAAGGTGCTACTGAAAACGCCTATAGATAAATAGATAGGTAAATAAACACATTGGTAGACAAATATATACGTAGGCAAATAGATAGATAGACAGAGAGATAGGCAAACACAAACATAGATAGACAAAGAGAACGACAGGCAGACAGGAATACAAACACAAAGACACACAGAAACACACACACACACACACACACACACACACACACACACACACACACACACACCTTGCAGTAACAAAAAGAAACCGAAAAAAAAAATCAACACAAAACAACTTAAAACAATACATTAAGTCACCGCTAAAACAAGAAAAAAAAAAAAACTTATTCTTTCCTTTTACTCTCCTTACTTACAAATTTTATTAATTTTACTTATTTACACTCACGTTTCTCCGCCTCGGCCTCCACCCTGTTGCGTCGCCTCAAGTCACGGGTGAAGTCGGACCTCAGAGTGTTGATCCACGAGTTATAGTCACTCCCGACACGGTTCGAAGCCATGGTGGTAGTGGTGGTGGTGGTGGTGGTGCTGTTGGTAGAGAGAAAGAGATGGAATGTTGAGTGATTGATTGAAAGAGAAGACTAAGGAATGTAAAGCATAGGACACACTGTTATGCTTTATTCTGATTTTTGAAGCTATTCCTGTTTATCTATCTATCTATCTGTATTTGTCTCTCTTTATCTATCTGTGGAGAAAGAGAGATGGAATGCTGAGTGACTGATTGAAAGAGAGGACTAAGGAATGTAAAGCAAACGACACACTGTTATTGCTTATTCTAGTTTCTGGAGCTGTACCTGTTTATCTATCTATCTATATTTGTCTCTCTTTATCTATCTGTTTATTTATATGCCCATTTATCTGTTTATGTGTCTATTTATCTATCTATGTAGTTGCTTATCTATATGACTTGAACACTATTTTTAAGTGAATTAGTTCAAGTTACACGAGTTTATAATGTTTTCTGTTATATTCATGTTTTGGCTCTGAAGAGAGAGAGAGAGAGAGAGAGAGAGAGAGAGAGAGAGAGAGAGAGAGAGAGAGAGAGTTGTAAAGATGTTTTTTTTTTTTCATAAACTTACCTCATTAGAAGTTTGGTGTTTTTAGTGGAACTGAGAGATACTGTGTGTGTGTGCGTGTGTGTGTGTGTGTGTGTGTGTGTGTGTGTGTGTGTGTGTGTGTGTGTGTGTATGTGTAAAAATTTATCTCTGTCTATCTATCGTCTATCTACTCATGTTTCTGTCTGTCTTTGTCGTCTTATAAATCTTTCCTTCTTAATTCTGATGCAGCCAACTCTGTACTTATCTCATCAACCTAACCATCTATTATGTTGCTTGTATCTATCAACACACACTAAATTAAGCGTCTGTCAGCCTATCTATCAGTGCATCTAACTATTCGTCTATCTTTCTATCTACTTACTTATACTCGTATATCTATCACCTATCTCTAATACCTAATGCTCCCGTACATCTTCAACACCATAGTTAATTATCTCATTCAGCCATTAATACCACCTTTCCTTACCTCACACTGATTAACCTCTTCAGTTCCATGACACGTTTCCAAATTCATTCTGCTTACTATTTGCTGATTTTATACAGAGAGAAGGAAGAAGATAACCGTTCAGTTTATCCCAGAGCCTCAGACAGGAGGGTTAGGGGTGAGTCGTGAGATGAGCTGGTGCTGGAACAGGAGATGCATGAGACGGTGACGGTGGAGGTGGAGTCCTCAGGTGACGCGGCGCTGAGAGGAGGCGGCGAAGAAAGACCTGCATGTGACAGTAAGTAGTAAGAGATTGTGTCCTGGGCATTATTACGTAAGATAGTTCGTGCGGTCTTATTTCTGGGGTACATTAGGACGGGTCACGTCATTGTCCTTCTCCATCGATGGGCCGACTGACGGTGTTAATTCAGCAACACTTATGCGCCACAACTTCCCTACATTCAATAGGCTCTAGAGTAAGTGACGCGGGGTTCTAAGGGTGTTTTGGGTATTCTAGTGGGAGATTTAATCTTTTTTATCTGCGTTATTAATAGGGGACGCATTTTTAAGGTAACCGGCTTATCATTCGTGCCTCTGAAAGTAGCGATGGTGAGCGAAGCCATTCAGAATACGTGTTAAGTGCGTCAATTATATAGATTGTATGTGAAGTGCGTGAAGTGAGCGGTTCTTTTCATGATTTAGTAAACTTTTTTGCCCGTTAGTGTGTGAAGAGGTACGAGGCAGAGACTGACGTGTAATCGAACAATAATGGGAAAGTTTAGTTTAGATAGGGCAAGCATTGAAAAAAAAATAAATAAATAAAATAAAATAAATAACTGTATTGCCTTAAACTATTTACATGGACGTCTTCCATTACATTTGTTTACAAGGATATCTTTTTGCAGATTTTCGTCAGTTCCCTGTCCCAGCCAACCTAAGCAGTTTGAAGCGCTTCCCAGCCTCTGCAAGCCATCTCCAGCCAGCGTCCCCAGCCCACATCCGCCATGCAGACTCGCGCCCCTCTTATTTCCTGGTGTGGAAGGGCGCGCGTTGTCTTCTCAATCTGGTTCTCATTCTTTGGTAGTGTTGCCAGAAAGTAACACCATCAGATGGAAGTAAGAGTTCAGGAGACTCCCCACATCAATATTTCTTTGCTTTTTATTTTTACTTTATTTTTTTCATTTGTAATTGTATATAAATATATTATATTTCCCCCATATACATACCTCCATCAATATATCCTTCTATACTGTCTACTTGTTCATCTGGTCAATATATCCCCTACAGTCTCTCTGCTCTTCCCATCTACACCTGAGCCAAGCAAACTCCAACAGCCTTCACCAAACAGGGAGCCAAGCACTAGCAGGTTACTACTGTCGACTGTCTTGTATTGCCTTCTTGTCTTCCATTAGGGATCAATCGCATTAGGCGTTTTCAGTAGCACTTTGCAAAAGGCGAATGGTCCTAAAAGCGTTCGCCCCAAAGGCGAACGCTTTTCAAGATATGTTCGCTTGTGTTAGCTCTCCGAGTCACGTGATAGCGAACACTTACGCTGATTGGCTGTGAGACGAGTTTTCAACTTTGTAAGTTATAAATGAATAAAAAATACTATTATGAGGAGCATGAAGATATGATAAGTATTATCATGTAAAGGAAATACATTTAGTAACTGTTTACTGACATTGAAATTCATAAGAATTCTCCTTGTACGAGTAGTTTGAATTAAATGAAAACAGTCTTGCACTCTCGAAACATCTGGGACAAGCACATGGCTGGGTTCACACGTCTTGTTCACGCTACTCATTTCAAAGCTTGTGGCTCCGACTTAGATTTTCAGTTACGTGATAATCTCGTAGGTTACGCATTATCTAAGCACATTAATTGTAAAATATAAATATGATAGGATATTTGCACTGTTGCTTGATAATGACAAGGTTATAGCAATATTGCGGAAGATTTGGGTATATTTTTTAATGGTGGTGCTCTGAAAACTTTGGGCGAACGAACACATAACATCATGGCCTCTTTGACAGTGCAATAATTTGAGGGTATCCACAACAAAAATGTCTCTGCCAATGTAACTACTGAATGACAAGCAGTCACTAGCGGTGTAACGGCTTATCTGGCATATTGTGTATTAATGGATACTGGGTATATTACCTGTAATACCTTATAAAGTAGGAAAATGTGACAGGGGAAGTGATACCTGTGATCTTAAGGGCTCTATTCAACTCTATTATTTGGTCTCAACACCGCCATAGGCGCTCACGTATTATAAAATAATTTAGTTAATCTTTTTAAAGGTCCGTTTCACGTACAAACACGAAACTCACATATGTAGAAGGCTTGGTGACCTTGCCGTAAACATAAAATAATTGAGCCGCAAGCGTCTAGTTTGGCCGTCAGTTTCTTAAGTCCAGCGAGCTCAGCACCAGTTAAGAGTATACACTGAAATGATTTTCAATTGTTTATAACAGATTTGTGGATATAAATAGGGATTTGTGGGTAGCGGCATATAAGGATTTCATGGTGTATCTATAGAGCTAATCCCTCCAATCACGCGCTGCCACTCGAGAGGCATAAGGTTATCATTTTTTAGGTTCCTTGTTAGCACTAGGTTAACACCCTAACGGGGGGTTCACTGGGGGCTGCGCCTCCCCTCCGTATAGGATAGCTTAGGTTAGGTTATGATAGGTTAATGCCTTAGCGTGGTTGGGGGAGGATCCAGGGGAGACGCAGCCCCCTCAATTAGGTTAGGTTAGCTTAAATTAGGTTAATGCCCTAGCGGTGGGGTCCACGGGGGGCTAAGTTACATTAGGTTAGTTTAATACCCTAGTAGGCGGGGTCCAGTTAGGTTATATTAGAAATTAGGTTATGTTGTGTTAGATTAGGTTATACTTGGTTACATTAGGTTGGAAAAACTTGAAATATGGATTTTTTTTTTTTTTCCGTTTTTTTTTTATGCTCATATTACGTTTATTTTCCCACCAAAACCCCGATTCCCACAGGCCCCCAAGCTTGTTTGGGGGGATGGATGGGAAGGGAGGGACAGACTTGTTATAAAGAATTACCAAAAATTTTTTTCCACATAACAGATTTACCTGTGACGTCTGTGACAAGATGTTTTTGAACAAGGTAGACGCAGATCTGTGCTACAAGAATCATTTGGACATGTGCATCCAGCCTCTGCCGCGTGTACCAGGGCCGTCAGAAAATATTCCCTGCAGAAATTAAATGTGTAGTGTTTTATTTGAGCCTTGCCTTCAATTATCTCATTCCCATAATAATATCTTAATATTACGGTGGAATGAGGCTGCACGTCTCAGCTTGGCGTGATCCTGCGGGCAGCGGGCTGCGACTAAAGAGTACAATAGTTTTTCCGTCGGGCGACGACGGACATTCGTCTGGCAGTGTTACTATCGTTTTCAGTAGATGTGTTCGCTCCAAAAGCGAACACTTATGGACCGTTCGCCTTTTGCAAAGTGCTACTGAAAACGCCTATAGCGTATAGCGAAATGTGTCCTATTCTAAGCGCTTATTGAGCAAGGGGAAGCTATTATATGTAGGAAACACATAGCCCGGAGCAAAGCAAGGTGCCTCTATCGCCTCGCCTCGCCCCGCCGTGTTAACCCCTGCAGTAACATGACGTGTTTTCATATTTATTCTGACTATTACTCAATGATTTTATACAGCTTCACAAACTTATGTGGGGATTAAAATAGTGAAAACTGGCCATTAATCTCTGACATTGGTAGGTTTCCTCCTTGCATAAAAAAAAAATTAAATAAATAAATGAATAAATAAAAAGCATATTCGGAATGAATCTTTGTGCAGCATTCTAATGTTCTATATAGTTTTGAAGAGGAAAAGGCGTTTAAGGATTATACATTCATTGATATATATATATATATATATATATATATATATATATATATATATATATATATATATATATATATATATATATCTCTTGTAGTCATACCAGTTTGAAAGCTATAGCAATTTCTCCTCTACTGATTTTCTTATGTATATAAAGGAGAGAGAGAGAGAGAGAGAGAGGAATATAATAGTATAAAGTTTTCTAGATAAATGGGTAAATAAATAGATATATAAACAATTGAGGATGGAGAAAGGAAAGTTATCAAAGAAAGTGAAGGCCTTGAACTTTAATAACAGTTCGTGAATTTCAATATCAATTTGTGTAGTAGACGATGGAAGACGATGGCCACTGGAGGATCTGATGCACTTCCATAAATATGTAAAATGTTATAGAAAAGTTGCCTCAAAAACTAACACACACACACACACACACACACACACACACTATGGCAAAACAATCACTTCCCAAACGTGATGACTGCGCCTTCCTTCAGTGGGACCAGCTCGCCAGCTCTTTGTGTTGGTTCCGTGGCAAAATTTTCAAAAACATAAGAAATATATATATATATATATATATATATATATATATATATATATATATATATATATATATATATATATATATATATATATATATATATTATAGGCAGGCAAGATATTCCTTTGTAGGCATACGAGGTTGAAAGCAATTTCTCCTTTATTTACATAAGAAAATCAATAAAGGAGAAATTGGTATAGCTTTCAACCTCGTATGACTACAAGATATATATATATATATATATATATATATATATATATATATATATATATATATATATATATATATATATATATATATATATATATATAGTCATAGTGCTTCTCCGTTTTCACGACTTAAGTCTTTTCTCGTTACAGGGTCTGAACTGTACAGTAGATGATGGTATTCTGTTCTTCTGACTGACGAGATTCTACCATGGAACCGTATAGTGTCGACGTCATTAACATAGTTATGGCGTCGACCGGAAGTAACTGGCCATTCACGGGACTGTCTAAGTATGACATGCATTGTCTCCTGTACCAATGGGGTATCCATACCTAACGGTCTGAACAAAGAATAATTCTTGTCCTTCTATATTAAACAAAACGATTTGCGGAGGAGCGTTACGGCTAGCGGTGACGAAAGTGCCAACATATTTCATGTCCCTTTCACTCTATTATTCATGATTATTCATGCATTCAGTGTTTGTTTTACAACTAAGCAAGGTCTATTTCCATCCACCAAAATTCTTAATACATGGCTTGGTCAGCTACTGCCTGTCGTCCCGACAAGTCTTCTATATTACAATAAAATTCATGAATTCCTAATATTATCTTACATTTCATCTTATTTTAAATCTCTTCTATTCTATTGTAATATAAACATAAAATTTCAACACTTGATTATGTACAGCATCATTGGATATTTTTGTAGGTATATAAGATACAACGTATCATAATTCATTGTATGCAATACATTATCATGATCAGTTTACTGTCAGTTTCTTTTTTATTTCACCATTTCTCTTCCATCCTATTACAGGGTTACGCCATTGCAGGCAGATACATGTTTTACTATCCTCAGGCGTGAATTACACGAGGTAGTTTTAAATCAGACTCCATTTTCAAATGTCTCCCTAAATATTTTTTGTTTTCTGTAAGAAGCGAATATTGTAAATTTCAGCAGTTACGTTAATATTTTTTTTTTTTTAACTCGTGACGATAAAAACATCGAAATATTGCATGAAATGTGAGTAAGCAAGAAAGAATGAGCTGATCTTGCTAATCTGAAAAATCTTCTATATCTATCTTGTGTTGGTTGTCTGCGACAGAATATACTGTGGTAACACAGATGGAAGCTGGAGTTCTGTTCTGCTATGGAAGGGAAGGAAAAGGATCGTTGATTTGTTATCAAAACCGCCATTGTGAAAGATTCGATAACGTTCTTGGAAATCATAAATATTGATCAACTAAAATCATGTACTTCAAAAGCTAATTGTGTTGCTAATAAAATCAATAGATCAATCAATCAAAAATAAAGTAAGAGCAAAGAGCAAAGAGAGGTAAACTATATATCCATATCCGGCAGAGAAAGCTCACATGCTTCCTTCTTGTGTCTTCACAGTCTCACAGACACATCGAAACGTGGCTATGACTTTATTCTGATTTTATCTTGCGGTTTTGAATTGCGCCATCAAAGCTATTTGAAACTCTATTGAGAACCGTAATGGCAATATTTACATTATAAAAGTTCATTTTATTTGGCATTAATTACTGTTTAATTGTTGTTCCAGGTCACCTCGTGTTAAGGAGTAGCTGGCTGGGGAGTGGTGAGTTGTGGCATTTCTGTTTGCTTCCACTTGTATCTATTTGATTTTTTTTTTTTTCGTTCTTTTGTTTTATTTTTCATTTTATTTATATTAATTTATTTATTCATTTATCTATTTATTGATATTTTATTTATATATTTTTTTATTTATATATTTTTATTTATTATTTTCTTATTTATTTTTTTATTTTTATTTATTTATCTATTTATTTATTTATCTTGTGTGTGTGTGTGTGTGTGTGTGTGTGTGTGTGTGTGTGTGTGTGTGTGTGTGTCGTGGACGGGGAGGGTCTCACTTAGGAAATACAAATAGGGCGGTGAAATTGAGGAAGCTCGGACCGCTTGCATGTAGAAACTGATAAAAGTAAAAACATCAATGATATATTGCTCAAGATATCCTCAACATTCATTTACTACGTCAATATTGTTAGTGTTGTTGTCGTCGCTGTCGTCATATACTTTATGATAGTAGTAGTAGTAATAGTAGTACTAGTTGTAGAACGTAATAATTGTAGTAGTAGTAGTAGAACTAAGTAGTAGTAGTAGTAGTAGTAGTAGTAGTAGTAGTAGTAGTAGTAGCAGCAGCAGCAGTAGCAGCAGCAGCAGTAGCAGTAGTAGCAGCAGTAGTAGCAGTAGCACCAGCAGTAGCAGCAGCAGTAGTAGCAGTAGCAGCAGCAGTAGCAGTAGCAGTAGTAGTAGTAGTAGTAGTAGTAGCAGCAGTACCAGTAGCAGCAGCAGCAGTAGTAGTAGCTCAAAATAAGCCCCTCCCACACCTTTTCCTGATTGGCAGGTCAGTAAATGAGGTCTAATCCTTCCCTTCCTCCGCTTCTCTCTCTGAGACACACACACACACACACACACACACACACACACACACACACACACACACACACACACGTGTGTGTGTGTGTGTGTGTGTGTGTGTATTACAATAGGTAAATACACATGCACACACATGCTTGTGACACATCACGTTATACAACATAATGTATGAAACTTAACGACGGTGAATGTGTGTGTGTGTGTGTGTGTGTGTGTGTGTGTGCGTGTGCGTCTGTGTGTGTGTGTGTGTGTGTGTGTGCGTGTGTCTGTGATAATATGAAGATTCAATTACATCCTCATGATTATAAGGATAGGATATAGATATATAATAGATATATGTATATACAGTACATGGTTTATGAAGAAACGTTACACGAATAATTATTATTTTTTTAATATTCATTTTGTTGGGAATAAGGAGTGGTGAGTGACCTGACACGGTGAATTCACCTGAGACACCTAGGCTGAGACAACTCTCTCTCTCTCTCTCTCTCTCTCTCTCTCTCTCTCTCTCTCTCTCTCTCTCTCTCTCTCTCTCTCTCTCTCTCTCTCTCTCTCTCTCTCTCTCTCTCTCTCTCTCTCCTTGTGTGTGTGTGTGTGTGTGTGTGTGTGTGTGTGTGTGTGTGTGTAAGAGAGAGAGAGAGAGAGAGAGATTACATTCTCATATAAGGAAAGGATATAATATATATTTATCATAGATATATGTATGTACAGTACGTGGTTTATGAAGAATTGTTACACGAAAAGTTTTTTTTTTATTTTCAATATTCATTTAGTTAGGAAAAAGGAGTGGTGAGTGACCTGACACGGCGAAATCCCCTGAGACATCTTGGCTACAACAATGCTCTCTCTCTCTCTCTCTCTCTCTCTCTCTCTCTCTCTCTCTCTCTCTCTCTCTCTCTCTGAGTTTGTGTGGATTTGTATGCTTATGTCTGTGTGTGTGTGTGTGTGTGTGTGTGTGAGAGAGAGAGAGAGAGAGAGAGAGAGAGAATAATTATTATGATAATAACAATAATAATAATAATAATAATAATAATGATAATAATAATGATGATAATGGTAATAACAATAATGATAATAATAATAATAATAATAACTTTATTTCATCTACCGTGGTAATTCATCTTACATGTGATATTCATGTATATATTGTTACGGCCCGCCCGTAACATGCATTACTACCATCACCTCCTCCGCTTGTTACCTCGTTCGCCACCTCTCCGCCTCCCTTCCACGTCACCGTCTCGTGAACCTTCCACGCCACCGTCTCGTGAACCTTCCACGTCACCGTTTCATGAAGCCCGGCTACTGTCCCGAAGTTGGATTCACGCGGCCCTTTCGACTCAACCGAAAGTGTTGAGCCAGCTCTTGGTTTTCTGGATTGGCAGTTGAGATCCAAGCCTCAACCAGTGAACACAACGCCTCTTGGTTCTGCCGTGGGATCAACCATCACCCAGCATTTCACCACTGCGACACCGCATAAGTATCACTTCCCTCGTCCGTGTTTTCCACATTGCCTCTATATAGGATTAGGATTATTGTTAGGTATTAAGTTGGGTTCTTTATTGTTGTATTTATTACTGTGTTATATGTATATGTGTATGTCATTTTCCTGTGTTTCATGTTATATATCTGTGTTTCATGTTTCTTGTTATATATGTGTCAATTTCATTATGGGTTATTAAAGTAGCTTTTAAAGTGACCCCTTTGCATTTCCTCACCAGTTGAACCTGCAGTGTTTTTTTTATTGTTATTGTTCACCGGCTCTCCGATGCCAATCTTACCAGTTTAACCGGTGAACGTAACAATTGGCGACCGTGACAGGACCATTATAACCCATGTTCAGTGTTCCATTTTTCCAGTGACTTTTTTTCTGTGATTGCTTGTGTTTCTGTGGTGTTGTGACTCTGATGTGTTTTTTTCTGTGACTTACTCTGCGTGTGGTTTAAATTTACCTTTGTGCGATCAAGTGGCTCCTTTTGGGTTAAACGTGCTTCGTGACTTTCATTGGTATCGCATAGCAGTGGTAGAGCAGGAAACCAGGTAGAAAGGCGTGTTCACCGATAGCACTTATCTCTATTTTTGCACATAGGCAGGTGTGTAATAAGTGTTATCCAAGTGTTGGGATCATCATATGTTCATGCGAACCCTCAATGCCCTCACTTCGCGGATCATTTTTCTCGCTAGTTAGAATCGGCCATTTTAACTAGTCTCTCAGACTAATCCGCCTCCTTATCAATAACAAGTCTCAGTACAATTCGCTCCTCACTCTCAAGTCTCGTAACTAGAGTAATCCGGATCCCTCTTAATGCCGTAACTCTCTAGTTTACCCCTCATTAGTGATTGTACTCATAAGTGTTTACTTAAGTATAATCTAGGTAATTTCAAGGTTGCCTTTATTATCACTCTGCCAAGTTCCTCACTTAAGTAATTCGCTTATCATTTTTTGTTGTGGTTTAACATCTATTTAATATGGCTTCCGCTCAGTTTAACGTTGAAGATTTTTGTGCCGACCCTTCTCTGGAACAACTTAAATATGCTAATATAAAGAAGGACCAATGGAAAGCCATCGCTAAACATTTTGATGTTCCCATCACGTCTCAGATGACTAAAGAGGTCATTAAGAATGTAGTTGTTGAACATCTAGTGCAAGAAGGTCAGTTGCTAGGAAATGCCATAGAAGAGTTAACTCCCATGTCAGCCTCTACGAGGACTATAATACACAGTCCCCAGGAAGAACAGGATAAGAGTAGGATAAGTCAATGGGAAATTGAGAAGCTTAAACTAGAATACCGGATGCATGAAAGACAAATGCAACTACAGGAAAAACAAATGCAACTACAGGCAGAAAAAGAAGATAAAGATAAAGAGAGAGAATTTCAGTTACAACTTAGAAGGCAGGAGAAAGAGTTAGAAATTCAGGAGTTAGCCCTACGAAATGACGCTAAGTTTAGAGGGAAGAAATAGATATAAAGAAACAGTTAGCAAGCTTTAATCCTGCTACAGCTGCTCCGCTAGTTCCCCCTTTTGATGAATCTGATGTTGACGGGTCATTTCGCGCTTTTGAGAGCATTGCTAATAGGAATAAATGGCCCAAGGATCAGTGGGTGTCTCTCCTTGTCCCTAAGCTAGTAGGAAAAGCTTATAGGGTATACAACGGCCTTAGTGATGAGGTAGAATATGAAGAGATCAAAGGTAACATTCTAGACGCCTACTCTATCACTTCTGATGGATACAGACAGCAGTTTCGAAAGTATGTGAAACCAGAGTCTCACACCTATGTTGAATTCGCTAGTGAGAAACTAAGACAATTTAAGAAATGGTTAGCCGCCCTTAACATTACCACCTTTTCGGAGTTGCTCAATCTAATGGTCCTGGAAGAATGGAAGAACAAGTTACCATTTAATATTCTGAGGCATGTGGAAGAACGGGAGAGAGTGATCTTATGTCTGCCGCTAAAGTGGCTGATGCGTTTGCTTTGTTGATGGGATCCCTGGGTAGTAGAGGTCGTGGTTCACTGTCTAATGTTAGGTCCTCCTTTGGGGAAGGTTTTGGGGCGCGGGTGGTAAGCCAACCGGATTCTCGCCAAATGCATATAATTCCCCCTGGTGTACATACTGTAAGAAGCCAGGACACACGATCCAGAAATGTAGACACCCAAATTGCAAGGGTTCTCAACGTCAATTTTCTTTTGTGGCCCCTAGACCAAACACATTTGAGAACAAGAAACCAGTGGCCCTAGCTAACCCTGTCAACTCTCCTCTAGAACTTTATGACTCGTACATGTATCAAGGTAAAGTGTCCCTGACTGATGGTAAAGACAAGGCAATAAATATCAAGGTTCTGCGTGATACAGGTGCTGCCCAATCCATCTTAAGGGAAGATGTCATCCCTAACATCAAACAGGCTTTCACTGGGGAGAAGGTGATCCTTACAGGTCTCGAATCACAGCTCTCCTATCCCTTGGCTAATATTAGCTTACAGTGCCCGTTCATTTCAGGAGAGGTTGAGGTAGCCATTAAACCTGGTGAACTGCCAGTAGTACATCTTGTACTGGGTAATGATCTTGCGGGTAACTTGTTACGTTCAACGGTTAAACTGGTAAGATTGGCATCGGAGAGCCGGTGAACAATAACAATAAAAAAAACACTGCAGGTTCCTGGACGAAACATCCTCACTTCTTCCCATGTGTGACACATGCATCACAAGGTCTCAGTCAAGTCACCTATACTTATTCATAAAGAACCTCCTCCACCAATGATTGCCTCTACTGACAACTTGAAAACACGGACGAGGGAAGGATCATTTCAGTGGAGAAATTTGATGGTTGATCCCTCAGGAACAGGATCTCACTTTGGCTTGATCAGACATGCCAATCCAGTGAAACAAAGGATATGTCTAAATTGCCTTGTTTTATTATCAGGAAGGAGTCCTGATGCGTGACCTCCTGAACTGAAACGTGAAACAACTAGACACCTGGTCAGAAACACATCAAGTTGTCATCCCTTGTCTGTAAGACCAGCCATTATAGAACTAGCTCATGATGGATTGTCAGGTCATCTAGGCATCCAAAAACCTACAAGAAGGCTCTTCAACATTTTTTGGCCAGGAATGAAAAAGGATGTGTCACACTATGTAAAAACATGTCATATATGTCAAGTTGTGGGTAAGCCTAACGAACGCCTTGTGCCAGCTCCTCTGACGCCTATTCCAGTTCAGACGGAGCCCTTCGAAAAGATCATACTAGACTGCGTAGGGCCCTTACCCAAAACCAAACGAGGGAATCAGTATTTGTTAACCCTCATGGATCCCACTACCAGGTACCCTGAAGCATTCCTCTTAAGAACATCACATCAAAGACCATTGTAAAACATCTAATACATTTTTCACCTCGGTAGGAATTCCAAAACAAATTCAGTCTGACAAGGGTAGCAATTTCACTAGCCATTTTTTCCAACAGATAGTGAATGAGCTAAACATCGACCATGTTACCTCCTCGGCTTACCACCCCAATCCCAAGGCTGTCTGGAGCGGTTTCACCAAACATTAAAATCCATGATGAAGAAGTATTGCTTGGAGCATCAAGGAGACTGGGATGAAAGTATTTCTTTCCTTCTCTTCGCTTTAAGAGAATCTCCTCAAGATTCTTTAGGTTACTCCCTTTTGAATTACTCTATGGTAGACAGATCAGGGGGCCTCTCAAAATATTAAAGGATCAATGGTTTACTCAAAATACTCCTTCAAGCCCCAGTGTGTCTGACTACATCAGTAACCTTAAGAATAAAATCAGTGAAGTCAGATCTTTTGCTAAATCAAACTTCCTCAAATCTCAAACTAAAATGCAACAGAATTCTCTTCCCAAATCTGTCATGAGAAGTTTCAAACCAGGAGACAAGGTTTTACTTTTCTCCCCACTCCAGGCAATGCTCTTCACAGTAAGTTCATGGGACCTTATGTTGTGGCTCAAAAACTAAGTCCATTAAATTATGTGGTCCACACTCCTGACCGTCGTAAGGATTCCCAACTTGTTCATATTAATCTAATGAAACCTTACCACTCCAGAGAACCAGAGGACGACTTGTCTCGCGCTGTACCTGTATGTCTGATAGGAAAGGAGTCTGGTCCTGTGCCCCCGAGGAAGAGTCCGACATCGAATTCCTCTTCTCGTCACCTAAAGGACGCCCCTCAAACAGCCAAATCAT
>NC_059280.1:418050-423050 GCF_017591435.1 Portunus trituberculatus | reverse complement strand
TGTATAATAACATCATTTCAAAGGAGAATTTGATTAATGCTCAGGAACAGGATCTCACTTTGGCTAAGATCAGACATGTGGCCAGTGAGACAAAGGATATGTCTAAATTGCCTTGTTTTTATTATCAGGAAGGAGTCCTGATGCGTTCCTACAGACCTCCTGAACTGAAACAACTAGACACCTGGTCAAAAACACATCAAGTTGTCATCCCTTGTCTGTAAGACCAGCCATTATAGAACTAGCTCATGATGGATTGTCAGGTCATCTAGGCATCCAAAAAACCTACAAGAAGGCTCTTCAACATTTTTTTGGCCAGGAATGAAAAAGGATGTGTCACACTATGTAAAACATGTCACATATGTCAAATTGTGGGTAAAGCCTAACGAACGCCTTGTGCCAGCTCCTCTGACGCCTATTCCAGTTCAGACGGAGCCCTTCGAAAAAGATCATACTAGACTGCGTAGGGCCCTTACCCAAAACCAAACGAGGGAATCAGTATTTGTTAACCCTCATGGATCCCACTACCAGGTACCCTGAAGCATTCCTCTTAAGAACATCACATCAAAGACCATTGTAAAACATCTAATACATTTTTCACCTCGGTAGGAATTCCAAAACAAATTCAGTCTGACAAGGGTAGCAATTTCACTAGCCATTTTTTCCAACAGATAGTGAATGAGCTAAACATCCACCATGTTACCTCCTCGACTTACCACCCCAATCCCAAGGCTGTCTGGAGCGGTTTCACCAAACATTAAAATCCATGATGAAGAAGTATTGCTTGGAGCATCAAGGAGACTGGGATGAAAGTATTTCTTTCTTCTCTTCGCTTTAAGAGAATCTCCTCAAGATTCTTTAGGTTACTCCCCTTTTGAATTACTCTGGTAGACAGATCAGGGCCTCTCAAAATATTAAAGGATCAATGGTTTACTCAAAATACTCCTTCAAGCCCCAGTGTGTCTGACTACATCAGTAACCTTAAGAATAAAATCAGTGAAGTCAGATCTTTTTGCTAAATCAAACTTCCTCAAATCTCAAACTAAACTGCAACAGAATTCTCTTCCCAAATCTGTCATGAGAAGTTTCAAACCAGGAGACAAGGTTTTACTTTTCTCCCCACTCCAGACAATGCTCTTCACAATAAGTTCATGGGACCTTATGTTGTGGCTAAAAAAACTAAGTCCATTAAATTATGTGGTCCACACTCCTGACCGTCGTAAGTTCCCAACTTGTTCATATTAATCTAATGAAACCTTACCACTCCAGAGAACCAGAGGACGACTTGTCTCGCGCTGTACCTGTATGTCTGGTAGGAAGGAGTCTGGTCCTGTGCCCCCGAGGAAGAGTCCGACATCGAATTCCTCTCTCGTCACCTAAAGGACGCCCCTCAAACAGCCAAATCATGTCCAACCTTGATGAGGTGTTTCTTTCCTTAACGCCTTCACAACAGTCTGATCTTAAAAAGTTATTGCATGTGCGCTTCAAGCTTCTGCAGGTTCTTCCTTTGCGAGGTGTTACTGGTGGGGCGTGGACAACATCCGACGCCTTATCAAGCCCGTAACATGCATTACTACCATCACCTCCTCTGCTTGTTACCTCGTTCGCCACCTCTCCGCCTCCTTCCACGTCACCGTCTCGTGAACCTTCCACGCCACCGTCTCGTGAACCTTCCACGTCACCGTTTCATGAAGCCCGGCTACTGTCCCGAAGTTGGATTCACGCGGCCCTTTCGACTCAACCGAAAGTGTTGAGCCAGCTCTTGGTTTTCTGGATTGGCAGTTGAGATCCAAGCCTCAACCAGTGAACACAACGCCTCTTGGTTCTGCCGTGGGATCAACCATCACCCAGCATTTCACCACTGCGACACCGCATAAGTATCACTTCCCTCGTCCGTGTTTTCCACATTGCCTCTTTATATGATTAGGATTATTGTTAGGTATTAAGTTGGGTTGTTTATTGTTGTATTTATTAATGTGTTATATGTATATGTGTATGTCATTTTCCTGTGTTTCATGTTATATATCTGTGTCATGTTTCATGTTATATCTAATGTCAATTTCATTATGGGTTATTAAAGTAGCTTTTTAAAGTGACCCCCTTTTGCATTTCCTCACCAGTTGAACCTGCAGTGTTTTTTTTTATTGTTATTGTTCACCGGCTCTCCGATGCCAATCTTACCAGTTTAACCGGTGAACGTAACAATGACCAGTGGAGAAAGCTACCTTTAGTCGAGTTTCCAGAAGCAATAGCAAAGGAAGAACAAACTGACATTTTCTGGGGAAAACTTCATGCCTTCGAAAATCCATTTGGCGAAAAAGAATTCGCTACTTTGTCCGAATTTGCAATCAATGCTCTGTGTCTGCCTCACTCAAACGCAGATTGTGAGAGAGTATTTAGCAAAGTAAATTTAACAAAAACCAAAACAAGGAATAGACTAAACACAGACACAATAAATGGAACTCTCTTGGCATCACAGTGTGTCAATGAGACACCGGGCCAGTGCACAAAGTTTACCCCTTCAGATGACATGATAGCTCGGATGGCCACTTGTTCACTGTACAAACACAAGGCACTATTACAGTCAGGTAGCTCTAATGCAGAGGGAGAGGATAAAAGCTAAGAGTGTAGGCAGCATATTAATTACAGATTAATCTATTTTTCTATGAATTTTAAAGGAAAACAATTGAGAAGCTTGCTTTGTTTTATAAGCCATGTTACAAACAAAAAAGGAAAAAAAATTATGTTAATATTTTAATTTGTATTAATAAACAATTTATAATGCTACATGTTATTGTTTGGTTTACCTGCAAATTAATAGGTACGATAATTCTGTATGAAATACGATAATTTTAACATTCATGTACGATACTCGCAGTTTCAAAAGTTACCATCTCTGGTCCTGCGCTGTCGAGTGGCCGCGACTGTGCTGAAGGCGAGATCAGCTGTACCTTGTTTGTAATTGTGTGTGTGTGTGTCAATTAGCCATATTTAAACGTAATTTCCAGCGTAACCTCGTGACTGCAACTTCCTTTACTGCTGTCAGGGTGGCGTGGGCGGCGTGTGGAGGCGTGGGTAGCGGAGAAATAATACTAATAAGATGGTGTGGCGCGGCTGTCTACGTTGGAAGGCAAATATTATCCTTCCTGGCTTGTTATTGGTTTATTGGCGCCAAGTGTGTGGTCATCAGTTAATTGTACACCAGCCTCACTAGTGTGTGTGTGTGTGTGTGTGTGTGTGTGTGTGTTTGTACGTGTGTTTGTTGGTTTATACGTAGTCGTGTTTTTTTTTTTTTTTTTTTTTTCTTTGTTTTTGTGTGTGTGTGTGTGTGTGTGTGTCCAAGTAGTACACTAACCTAAGTATTACTGTTGTTAGGTTAGAGAAGTGCTGTCATTGTCTTGGTGAAGGTTACGGCAGGTTAAGGGCACTGCCGGAGTATAGACATCCCATTCTCTCTCTCTCTCTCTCTCTCTCTCTCTCTCTCTCTCTCTCTCTCTCTCTCTCTCTCTCTATATATATATATATATATATATATATATATATATATATATATATATATATATATATATATATATATATGTATATATATTAATCCAGTTTGATTTAATTTCTTTCAGATTGTGTTAAGATATGGAGAAACAGACCAAAGGAACAGGAGGAGGAGGAGGAGGAAAGAGATATGAGGAGGAAGAGAAGAAAGATGGAATGAAGAGGAAGAAGAAAAGGTAAGATAAGAAGAAATATTGTCATTTTATAAGGTTGAATCTCTCTCTCTCTCTCTCTCTCTCTCTCTCTCTCTCTCTCTCTCTCTCTCTCTCTCTCTCTCTCTCTCTCTCTCTCTCTCTCTCTCTCTCTCTCTCTCTCTCTCTCTCCCCCACCCCTCTCCCTCCCTCCCTCCCTCCCTCCCTCCTTCGCCATAGATCATCACTTTTTGTTTACTGTTGTTCACTTTACCTTTGTCAAAGTTTATGGTGAGTAGATAAGGTGCGGCGATTGCTGGAGCTTAATTGTGGTCCAGTTTCTGTGTCTCTGAGGGCATTTTGATCATTTGTTACATTATTAACCCCTTTAGAACTGGGACGCATTTTTACCTTGAGTTTTGGGTGTGATTAGAGGGCTTTATTAACATTAGGAAGGGTTTATGGAGGTGAGAAGTTTAATGGCCACAGTCCTCACTATTTTAACCCTCACATAAGTTTGTGAAGCTGTATAAAGTCGCCAAATAGTCACCAAAATGAATATGGAAATGCATCACGGAACTGAAGGGGTTAATGATAGTGTTAGCTTGGGTGGCAAGCCTGACTGGAGAGGCTGTGTGTGACTAGGAGAGGACTGATATGTGACTGGGAGAGGTTGTGGGTGACTGATAGGTGACTGGGAGAGGCTGTGGGTGACTGATATGTGACTGGGAGAAGTTGTGGGTGACTGATAGGTGACTGGGAGAGATTGCGGGTGACTGATAGGTGACTGCGAGAGGTTGCGGGTGACTGATATGTGACTGGGAGAAGTTGTGGGTGACTGATAGGTGACTGAGAGAGATTGCGGGTGACTGATAGGTGACTGCGAGAGGTTGCGGGTGACTGATAGGTGACTGGAAGAGGTTGCAGGTGACTGATAGGTGACTGAGAGGCTGCGGGTGACTGATATGTGACTGGGAGAGGTTGCGGGTGACTGATAGGTGACTGGGAGAGACTGTGGGTGACTGCGAGAGGTTGCGGGTGACTGATATGTGACTGGGAGAGGTTGCAGGTGACTGATAGATGACTGAGAGGCTGCGGGTGACTGATATGTGACTGGGAGAGGTTGCGGGTGACTGATAGGTGACTGGGAGAGACTGTGGGTGACTGATAGGTGACTGGGAGAGACTGTGGGTGACTGATAGGTGACTGGGAGAGACTGTGGGTGACTGGATAGAGGTTGCGGGTGATTGGGGCTGTGGGTGACTGATATGTGACTGGGAGAGGTTGCAGGTGACTGATAGGTGACTGGAGAGACTGTGGGTG
>NC_059280.1:398870-417550 GCF_017591435.1 Portunus trituberculatus | reverse complement strand
GACAAGTTCCTGGCCAGAGGTTTGTTTCCTGTTTTCATGATGTGATTGGTGAATTTCCTGTAAGAGAGAGAGTTAAGTTAGGTTAGGGACACATGTACACACACACACACACACACACACACAAAAACTAGAGAAAGTACAGAGGGCTGCAACAAAATGGTGCCTGACTTAAGAGATTTGACTTATGAAGACAGACTGAAAAGAATGCAACTTCCGACCCTGGAAAACAGAAGAGAAAGGGGAGACCTGATAGCAATATACAGAGTGATGATTGGCATGGAAAAATGGATAGGAAGATCTGTGTATGTGGAATGAAAGAATGTCGAGAGGGCATGGGAAAAACTAAAAATGGCCACTTATAGGAGAGATGTGAAAAAATATAGCTTCCCTCATAGAAGGGTGGAAGCATGGAATAGTTTAGACGTGGAAGTGGTCAACGCAAGGAATATTCATGATTTTAAGAAAAAGCTGGACATTAATAGATATGGAGACAGGACAACACGAGCATAGCTCTTTTCCCGTATGTTACAATTAGGTAAATACACACACACACACACAGACACACAGACACACAGACACACAGACAGACACACAGACACACACACACACACCTGACAAGCGGGTGGTGGAGAGGTGGTGTGGGTGCTGTACTCGGACAGCTACTCAAATTCCTTCATCTCCCGCTGTCCTCCATCTCCTGCAGTTTTGAGGGCATGTACGCCGGGGTATTGGCTGTATCTATGATTGAAGATCCCATCACCTGCCAAGCCCCAGTCATCCCTGCCAAGCCCCGGTCACATTCACACCGGCCACACAAGCAACATGACCCTGGGGATAAAAAATTTGGTTAAGGTCTTTTTAGCATAAGAGAGGACTGGAAAAGGACAACTGAGAGGTAAAGGGAGAATAGTTCCTGTAACCCCGCAAGTCGTCAAGGCCAGCCACACAACCCCATGGGATTAAAAAGTAGATTAGGGTCATTTTAGCATATGAGAAGACTGCATAAGGGAGAAAAGATCTTGTGAAGCATCATGAGATAAGGCCAGCCACACAACCCCGGGATTAAAAATTAGATTAGGGTCATTTTAGCATGAGAGGACTGGAGAAACTGTTTTTATTGATTTATTTTTTGTATCTAAGATTCTTGGCTAAGGAGGAACATAAAAATGACAAAAATAACAAAAACTAGCCCTACTCCGGTGCCAGTCCCCTTACAGAGTCGAGAGAATAAGTCAAATAGATTAAATAAATACTAGACACTCTCTCTCTCACACACACACACAAGTTTACCTCTTCAACATAACAATAATAATAAAAACTAGCCCTACTCCGCCGGTGCCAGTCCCCTTACAGAGCCGATAGAATGAATTAAATATTAAAATAAATAACACACACACACACACACACACACACACACACACATGGAGGACAATAAGATACCTAAAAAGGAGTTATATAAAATGTTGGAGGAACTTAAAGATGATAAAGCGATGGGACCAGATGAAGTTTCAGGAAAATTATTGAAGGAGTGTAGAGAAGAATTGATTGATCCATTATATGATATTATAAGGTGCTCATTAGAAACAGGGGAAGTACCAGTAGAGTGGAAGAGAGCTGAAGTGGTGCCCATTTATAAGGGAGGCAGTAAGGAAGAACCTCTTAACTATAGACCTGTGTCTCTAACAAGTGTGGTCGGTAAGATTTGTGAGAGGGTGATAAAGAAATATTGGATACGGTTCCTGGAGGATCATAAGTTTTATCGGATCATCAATTTGGCTTCAGGAAAGGGAGGTCATGTGTAACAAATCTACTGAGCTTTTATTCAAGAGTGGTTGACAAAATACAAGAGAGAGGATGGATGGACTGTGTATATTTGGATTTAAAGAAAGCTTTTGACAAGGTACCTCACAGAGACTGTTATGGAAAGTAGAGATTTATGGAGGACTGAAAGGAAAAGTGTTAAAGTGGATGGAAAACTACTTGAGATGGAGGAGATGAGAACGGTAATAAGGGATGCAAGGTCGGACTGGTTGGTGGTGGAGGTGGAGTCCCACAAGGCTCAGTGCTGGCACCAATACTTTTCCTGGTATATATAAATGACATGCCAGAGGAGTAAACAGTTATATTAATTTGTTTGCGGATGATGCGAAGTTGTGTAGGTGTGTGAAGAGTGAAGAAGATTGTGAAATTTTACAGGCAGACCTGGATAAGATTTGGGAGTGGAGCAAGAGGTGGCAAATGGAATTTAATCTGAGCAAAAGTCATGTGATGGAGATGGGAAGAGTGGAAGACGGCCAAGAGGGTCATATAAGATGGGTGAAGAAGTAGTGTTGAAAAAGGTGGAAAAGGAAAAGGATTTGGGAGTGATAATACAAGACCATGGGCAGTTTGAGGCTCATATTGATAAGATGTTTGGAGAAACGTATAATTTGATAAAAATATTGGATTAGCCTTCAATTATATGGATAAAGATATGATGAAGAAATTAATTAGTATGGTAATTAGACCAAGATTGGAATATGCTGGAGTGGTCTGGTCCCCTTATAAAAGAAGCATATAAGGAAGTTGGAGAGATTGCAGAGAATGGCAACAAAAATGGTTCCGGAATTGGCAGAAATGACCTATGAGGAGAGATTAAAAGAAATGAATTTGCCTACCTTGGAACAAAGAAGAGAAAGAGGAGATTTAATACAGGTTTATAAACTGTTGAATGGACTGGATGAAGTGGATAATGAGCAAATGATGTTGAGAGAGGAAAACTTAAGTAGAACTACAAGATCGCATAGTAAAAGATAGCCAAGGAATATGTTTGAAGGATGTGAAAAATATAGTTTCCACAAAGATGTGTGGAGGTGTGGAATGGTTTGAGTGAGGAGGTGGTGTCAGCAAGGAGTGTGCATAGTTTTAAAGGAAAGTTGGATGTGTGTAGATATGGAGATATGGAGATGATACCCAGGCCCTGTAAAATTACAACTAGGTGAATACAACTGTAAAATTACACACACACAGGTCAGTGGTTAGAGCACTGGCTACAAGCCAGAGAACAGGTTTGATTCACACATACTATTTGATAATATCTTTCTCACTGTGTGTCTCCTTTCACGTAGCCCCTGTTCACCTAGCAGTGAGTAGGTACGGGATGTAAATCGAGGAGTTGTGACCTTGTTGTGTGTGTGTGACTGTGTGCCTGGTCTCAGGCCTATCCAAGATCAAAATAATGAGCTCTGAGCTCGTTCTCGTCAGAGACTGCAGCAGATCAAACAGTGAAATACACACACACAATTACCCTCTCAAAAATCATATGAATACTAGTAACTACACATAACATAACATAACATAACATAAATAATAGGATAACAAAGGACCACCAGGGCCCATCTAGGTTATCCTGTATCAGTCGCACAGCGACCTCGTCATCAGTACTTAAAGATACACTTACAAGTACACAATACATTATATACTAATTCTAAATATTTGGCCCATTAACAGGGCTAAGTCCTGCATCGAATTCCTCTACAATCTGTGGTCCCCATACATGGGGATCATGTCTTGTTTAACTATAGTAAATTTCTTATAAAAACTATCATGCAGTGCTATACATAATTATAAATCTAATAAATTTAAGTGCTTATCTAATCTGTTTTTAAACATTGTCAAACTAGTGCTATTTACAACCGTCTCTGGCAATGCATTCCAGAAGTCTACCACCCTATGACTAAAGAAATATTTTCTTATATCTAACCTGCAGCCTTGCTTTCTAATCTTCCTGCCATGATTTCTAGTCCTACTTCCTCCTCTAAGGTAAAGAAAGATCTCACATCTATGTAGTTTGTATCTGAGAACATTTTAAATAACTCTATCATATCCCCTCTTATACATCTCCTCTCAAATGAAAACATGTTTAATTCCTTTAATCTATCTCTATACTCCAGGCGCTTTAATGCTGGTATCATCCTAGTTGCTCTTCTCTGAACTGCTTCTAACATGTTGATATCCTGCCTATAGTGGGGTGACCAGGCCTGTATGCAATACTCTAAATGGGGCCTAACATAGGAATTATATAAGCTACGCACCACTTCCTTACTTTTATAACTAACATTTCTATTTATAAAACCCAGGATCCTATTTGCCCTATTTCTTGCTTCTAAACATTGCTTTGAAAATTTCATAGTCCTGTCTATCACTACTCCTAAATCCTTTCCTTCCTCTACTGCCTCTAGCCAACATCCCTCCATCTCATAGTTAAAGTTTGTGTTGTCTTTACCTAAATGCATAACCTGACACTTTTAGAATTAAACTCCATCTGCCACCTGTCTGCCCATGCTATCAGCCTGTCCAGGTCTCGTTGTATTCTGTAATTGTCCTTTTCACCCTGTACTGCACATGCTATCTTAGTATCATCTGCAAACTTTGATACTTTGCTACTAATTCCTATATCTAAATCGTTAATGTACACCAAGAAAAGAAGAGGTCCTAGCACTGATCCTTGGGGTACCCACTAACCACTTCCTTCCACTCAGACATTGCCCCATTTAATACTACTCTCTGTTTCCTATCAGAAAGCCATTCACTAATCCAATCAACTAACCTACCCCTATCCCATGTAGTCTCAATTTGTACACTAGCCTCCTATGCGGTACCTTATCAAACGCCTTGCTAAAATCTAGATATATAACATCTATGCTATTTCCATCATCTAACTCCTTGGTAATATATTCTAAGATATCGAGCAAATTTGTAAGACAGGACCTCCCTGATCTAAAGCCATGTTGGGTATCTCTAATTAATCTATTCTCATTTAAATGCTCCCAAATACTACCCTTAATGATTTTCTCTAGTATCTTACATACTATACTAGTTAAACTGATCGGTCTATAATTATTCGCATCATCCTTCCTACCTTTTTAAATATTGGAGTAACATTAGCTAACTTCCAGTCCTGAGGTATCTCAGCAAACCTAAGTGATCTTTCAAAGATTAACTTAAGTGCTTCAGAAATACTGTCTACACCCTCCCTAAGTACTCTGGCATGTAGCTCATCAGGACCACTAGCTTTCCTATCGTCTAGTTCAAGAATAAATTTCCTAATAATTCCCGGTTTTATATCAATATTTTCTAAAGCTCTTAAACTACTCGTCGCACTGTTTGTAACAGGATTTCCTATTCTTTCCTAGTAAATACTGAAGAAAATTGTTCATTCAATAATTCTACTATGTCTTCATTTTGATCCACTACTACACCATCTTTTCTGAGTGGTCCAATCCTATCCTTATTTCTTTTATCACTGACCTTGTAATAACTATATAATTTTTGGGATCTTTACTCCCAGCTCTAGCTAGTTTTATCTCTGCCTGCCTTTTACTTTTTTATAACCTTACTCAAATCATCTCTGACCTGTCTGTACCTAATCAAATCTACATCTTCCCACTTTTCTGCAACTCTCTGTATGCCCTCTTCTTCTCTCTGATCTGGCTACCTATCTCATGAGTCCACCATAATGGCTTCCTGTTTCTCTGCCTTATATCTTTGTAAGGGATACACTGCATCACTATACCCTTTACTACAACCTTAAAAATATCCCACATCTCCTGTGCAGTTTTATTTCCAAAACTATCTTCCCAGTTTACCTCTCCTAATAACTGACGTAACCTACCATAATTGCCTTTCTGATAGTTTGGGACTCTAGTCTTATTCACTATATTATCCCTACTGGAATTAATGATAAATCTAATTATATGATGGTCACTGTTTGCTAAAGTCTCTCCTACCTCAACTTCCTTTAAACAATGCTCAATATTTGTTAGTACTATGTCTAAAACCTTCCTCCCCCTAGTAGGTTTATCTACCATCTGCACTAAATAGTTATCCTGAAAACTTTCCATAAACTTATTTTCACTAGCATCTCCTACCATCCTCTCCCAGTTTACTGACTTAAGATTAAAATCCCTAAGATAATTGTCTGACTAGTACACCCCTATTTATCTCATCTACCATAAGGTTGTCTACATCTGCTGACTGGTTAGGTGGTCTATAAAAGCTCCTACTCTAATAACCTTACTTTTGTTTACTCTAACATCCAGCCATAAGGACTCTACTCTGTTATCTACCTTAATACCATTAACCTGACTGGAAATGAAGGATTTTTTACATAAATAACTACTCCTCCACCTATCCTACCAATTCTCTGGTGTAAATACATAATGTATCCATCTACTTCATATTCTTTCCTATTTTCCTAAACTTTTCCTCATTTACCCATGCCTCTGTGACACATACAACATCTAAGTCCTCCTCAACTATATAACTAGATAACTCGTCCTTCTTGTTCCTAAGACTCCTGGCATTTACATAAAACATTTAAGTCCTGCTACCTTCCTAGATGCTGTCTCCTTATTTGGAATCCTAATCTTATTCTCTCCTATTTGCACCTGGAAATCTTTCCTAATCTTTTCACTATCTCTGTTTATCCTATCTAATTTATGTCTAGCATCTTTCTTCTGGAATGCATTTGCTACCTCACCCCCTACACTCCATCCCAACTCCCCCTCCAGACATCCACTCAGCACATCCACACCCTTCCTACTCAGATGCACACCATCCCTAGCATACAAATCCCTTCGCCCATAGAACCTATCCCATACATCCACAAAGCTGACACCCACATCCTTACACATCCCTTTTACCCGATCATTCACACCAATGGCTCTAGACAACCATTCCTGCTAACATACACACGAGGCAAGATTCCTGACACTACACACCTCCTACCACTCTCCCTTATCTTGCCTAACATTTCCCGAAATCTTGCCACTAACTCCTCCGACCCACCTGCTCTGACATCGTTCCCACCTACGTGCAAAACTACTACACCCTCCTCTCCATCCCCCAACCCTCTTCTGCACCTCCTCACTCACTGCCTTCACACCTGCACCAGGCATACACACATTCGTCCTCCTATCCCTGTCTTTCCCACAGAAAGTGCTATCTAAATACCTAACCTGAGAGTCACCCACCACACACACCTGAGGTGTGCTAGGCACAACCATCCTCCTCCTCTCCTCTACCCCTTCTTTCTCCTTTCACTCACCACAACCACTTCATTCACTCCACTCTCACTTTCCTCTCCCCTCCAACAAACCGAACCTATTTTCACACTCAACAGGTTTAGTCCTATCCTCCCTAACTGCCTCCGCTTTCCTTCCCTTGCAACCTGCCATCTCTGCCCATCCTGACTACTATCTTTCCCAGTCTGGCTCGCCTGCTCCTCTTCCCACTCTGCTCTTCCCGACAGAGGCCAAGCCACCCTGTCGCCCTCAGAAGGTCCAACCTTCGGCCTAACACTGATCTCCTGCCTAATTTTTTCCACTGCACTCCACACACACATGCACCAATGCCACAGGGCTCACCAGGCACTGCTCACCCCCCATTACCGCCAGGGGCCTCGGAAATCATTAAATAAGACACGTATCCTGGTGGCCATTAGTGGTTGTGGTGGGGCATCAACAATTCCGCCTTTTCAACGGGTATTCATTTACATTATTATTTTTACCTTATTTTCTTTATTTTTTCGTGTTTCTTATTTTTTTATGAATTTTTAAGCTTTTTATATTTTCCCGTTGTTTTCTTATTATATTTTTTTCTTTTTCTTATTTTGAATGTATTTTTGACATCCTCTGACACTCAAACCACAAAAAACACTCAAAACTTGCACAAACACACTCAAAACATCATGTAACACTTTGAAACACCAATAAACACACCCAAAAATCTTTAAAAACAATATTACACACCACAATAACTCTACACACCCAACACACGCTCAAAACACACCCAAAACACTTAAAACACTCAAAACTAACACAAACACACTCAAAACACCATGCAACACTTTCAAACACCAATAAACACAACCAAAACTCACTACAAAACCCAGAATACACCAAACACACCAACAAATTACACACCCAAAACACTCAAAACTAACACAAACACACTCAAAACACCATGCAACACCTCAAAACACCAATAAACACACCCAAAACTCACTACAAACACCCAGAATACACCAAAACAACCTCTACACACACCTAAACCACTCAAAACTAATCCAGACACACTCAAAACACCATGCAACACTTACAAACACCAATAAACAGCCAAAACTCACTAGAAACACCCAATGCACACAAAAACAGCCTCTACACACACCCAACACACGCGCCACACACCAAAACAACTTCAAATCGTCCTAAAACACACTTGAGACACCATACACCACCTTAAAAGGCTGCCAAACACGCACACAACTCACTACAAACACCCAAATATACATCCAAATCACTCCCACACACACCCAAAGCTCTTCAAACACTCAAAACTGTCGCAAAATACATGATAACCCCTCAAAATGCCCCCAAACACACTCAAAACACACGCCAATACTCAAACACACTTCCACACCACACTCAAGATACGTCAAATATGCCTCAATACATCCAACGCACACTGAAAACATACTTATAACACCTAAAACACTATGTAACACTGCCAAACACACTTAAAATATCCCAAATATACCCACCACTCCACCAAAAAGCATTGTAAAGAACGGCAACATTACAAGGGTGACTTACCTAAATGTTGTGGCTTGACGACTCCTCTTCCGCTTCCCTTTCTCATTCCTCCTCCTCTGTTTCCCTTTTTTAGTCTTTCTGTTGCTTCCATCTACACGCCTGAGCCTAGAAACACATCACAACACTCAGAAAATACTAGATATTAGGCAAAATATTGAGGAAGTGGCTTGGCAGCCTTGGCTGGTCCTCCTCTTCCTCCTACTTTTCTCCTTCCTTCCTCCTCCTCCTCCTTTATTTCTCCTTTCTTCTTCCTTCTACCATTATTATCTACACACCACAGCCCTGAAACACACGCAAACACGTAGAAATCACTAGATATTAGGCAAAATACTGACGAACTGGGCGGCTGAGAGGAAGGGACGCCAGCCATGATGAGTCACCACCTGGGCTGTGACGTCACAGAATGCGCGGGACCAGCGGAGACTCGTCTAAATTACGTAAATAATTTGAAAATTGACCTATAGAAAAAACGAAGCCACGGCCGAATGCTTGACATTTTACGACTGTGTACAAACTTTAACTAACATCCACAACATAAAAACATCTCCTGCCTAACTAGTTTGAAAGAATTGTGTAAATTAACTATATTATGAATTATAAAATCATTTGCACTCATGAAACTCAAAAACGTCCACCCATTTCCACTTTATATTTATTTTGAAAAATATTAGACAATATAAACTCTCTTCTCAGGCGTCCAACAGTTAGCTAGAACCAGAAGTGAACCAATGAAACTTGTTTATGTCAAACAAAACCATTCAAATCCAAACTCATCAAAAACTCTTGTCAAGTCCAGCCATTTTCACTTGGCGAGTATTTTAACACACTTGACACAGTCTGAGCTTTCTTTTAAGGCATTGGACACCGAGTTAGACCGTCAACCAAAACGTAATTAAATCAAATACAAAATATAAAACTTACGTTTAACGGGACCAAACACCATTTCAAAGTCCACATATTTGACTCAATGGGTTGATTTCACGCCTAAATCAGCACAGACGACTCTTTGCCACCATAAAGGCCCACTTACACCTTCAAATAAAAACTCAAAAAGCAGATGGAAAATTTGGCCGTTGAAAAGACATTTATACACGCCATAAAACACCACTAAACGCCACATATTTACCGAACTCTGGCGCGGAACACTCTTCAAACACAACGCAGTATTTATAGGAACCATAAAAACACACCATGGAAGCGTAATATTATCATTAGCAAATATGTGAAAAAAGTATAGAAACCTGCTGGTGGCCCGGGAGGCGGGAGCTCGGGAGGAGAGCGGAGGGGGACCGGGGGTGGGCTACATCCGGGGAGAGGGAGGCGGGAACAGCTGGGGCAGGGGCTCTGAGTCCATATATTGCCTTTATCAGCTCACCACAACAAAATGAAGGTATATCGGGAAGAAGTGACCACGGCTATGAAATGTCAGACTGGTGACTGCATTGTGACACATGTTTGGCTGAAGGAAGCAAGTCACACCTAAAACTTGCCTCATTACTGCAAAACACACTCAGAACACCTCAAAACGCACTAGAAACACACAAAAATGACGCAAAACACACTCAAAATGCCCCCAAACACACCCAAAACTTTTACCAATCGCCTTCCTCAACACCTGGGCACAAGTCACACTGTTTTTACTCTCACTTGTAAACATAACCCAAGAAAGAAGTGAACGGCCTCAAACGTACCTCACACATGAACGGAGGGCGCTGTGGAGGGTTGTGGTGTACGCTGACACCGTGTACTGCTGTCTCACTCACTGCTTGGTGCTCCTAAACACTGCATACTTATGTCTGTGTGTGTTTACGAGTGTTTGGGGGCATGTTTCTCTGTGTGTGTGGCAAGACTGAGGACTAACACTAAACACCACCACGGGTATGAGTGTGTTTGGCTGTGTTTACGAGTGTTTGAGGTATATAAGTGTATGTATGGCTGTGTTTGAGATATATGAGTGTATGTATGGCTGTGCTGTGTTTACGAGTGTTTGAGGTATATAAGTGTGTTTTTAAGTATGTATGGATGTGTATGGGTGTGTGTGTGGGTGTGTATGGGTGTATGGCAAGATAGGACACACCACCACCACCAACAACAACAACAACACAACTGGTCCTCCCGGTTGACGTGTAGGGGCGGGTGTGTTTGTGATGATCCTTAGTATAAATGTGTATAATAACTTACTAAATCTATTATTAATGAGACACTACTTCTATAAATTGCACATATTGATTTATTCTTTATTTTTCATCCTTTCTTTTCGTTGTATTGCCCTGCTGTGGTTATAGAAAGGCAGTATACATGAAACAGCTTCTACGTTTACAGGGAGTGTTTTGATATAGCGCGGGAAAAGGAAAGAGAAATCGAGATATTTGAAAGGTATATCGGGAAGAAGTGACCACGGCTATGAAATGTCAGACTGGTGACTGCATTGTGACACATGTTTGGCTGAAGGAAGCAAGTCACATCTCCTAAAACTTGCCTCTTTACTGCAAAACACACTCAGATATTTCCCTCGTTCTCTATTTATATCGCCTCTTTTCTTGATCTATGAGTATTTCTGGCAATATACCACAGTGAAGTGATCATAAGTAAAGGAATATACACATCTTATCGATCTACGAGTTGATTTATTTATCTATCTATCTATTTATCTTTCTATCTGTTCATTTATCTATTCATTCTGGTGACTATTTGGTGATTTTCTACAGCTTCACAAACTCATGTGGGGGTTTAAATAGTGAAGACTGTGGCTATTAATCTTCTGCCCTCCATACACCCTTCCTGATGTCAATAAAATGGTCTCATCCTACCCAAACTGTCGTAAAATGTCCTAAAAACATGACAAACTGTCTTAAAATGCCCTAAAAATATGAGTCTCCCTATTAATTTTGGTGACTATTTGGTGATTTTCTACAGCTTCACAAACTCATGTGGGGGTTTAAATAGTGAAGACTGTGGCCATTAATCTTCTGCCCTCCATACACCCTTCCTGATGTCAATAAAATGGTCTTATCTCTCTCTCTTAGCCCACCACCTCTCTCTCTCTTTCAGCCCACCACGGACACCCTCCCCTCTCTCTGTCTCTCTCTTAGCAGCCCACCACTACCTCTCTTTCAGCCCACCACAGACACCCTCTCTCTCTCTCTCTCAAAACCTCAATTTTTTCTCACATTTCCTTTCTTTAAACCACTAAATAAACTCCACTCTCACTCTTTCTCTTAGCCTACCACCACAGACACCCCCCCCCCCTCTCTCTCTGAGTGAGGAGGTGGTGTCAGCAAGGAGTGTGCATAGTTTTAAAGGAAAGTTGGATGTGTGTAGATATGGAGACACACACATGACCCAGGCCCTGAATACTAGGTGAATACACACAGAAAAGATAGAGTGACTAAAATTGGAGGTGGAATAATTGTGTTAAGAGGAAAAGAGTTAGTAGTGTAAAAGTAGTGTAAAATGAAGTGGTGGGTGTGGTGGTGAGTGATGGAAGGCAAGATATCAATATTGTAAGTGTGTATGTACCACCCAAAACAACAAGTGGATGGTCAAATGATCAGTCTAACAGTATGGTGGAAAGCACATTGGAAACAATGACAAATGAAGCTGCAAAGAAAGCAAAATGGTTCTACTTGGAGATTTCAACTGTAAAGACGTCAATTGGGAAGAATTTGAAGTGGGGAATGGTGGAGAATGGGGTGAGCAGAGCAGCTATTAAATTATGCGGTGGGAAATTTGATGACACAGTGGGTGAGGCATCCAACAAGGGGAAGGAGGGTGATGCCCGTCGAGACTGGACTTGATACTCACAAAGGGAGTCCATCTACAAAATGAGATTGAGCATGAGTGTCCTTTGGGGAAGAGTGATCATGAAGGATTGAAATTTGAGGTCAAGGTGGGATTCACCAAAGATAATGAAGTTGGATACAAGGAGGAATGCCTAAATTATTATGCTAAGGGAAGATACAAGGAGTTGAGAAATGACTTTGGAAATGTGGATTGGTCCCAAATGTACCAGGAAACAAACATGCACTTCAAATATGAAAAATTGATGGAGGCCACAGAGAAGTTTGTGCCAAAATATATATACTAAGAAAATCTTAAAGGGAGATCAATGGTTTAACAAAACCTGTGACAAGGCAAAAAGGGAGAAGGAAAAGGCATGGGAAAAATACAAACAAGAGGAAGTGGAGAGAGAAGCATATAGGAATGCAAGAAATAAATATGTTCAAGTGAGAACAACAACAACAACAACAACAACAATTTCAACAGAGAATTGTGAAAGTGATCCCAAAATGTTTGATAAATTCATTAGTGGTAAGTTAGAGAAAAAAGAAAGAGTTGATAAATGAAAGGTTGGAGATTATATATATGAAGATACAAGTGTCATTGTTGAAAAATTGAATGAGGATTTGTGCCAAGTATTCACACAAGAAACACAATTCAATCGACGGTGTTACCTGTGTGTGACAAGATGGATGCAACAAAGAGTCACACTGCAAAAGTTTTGTTGAGTCAATTAGATGTTAACAAGGCAATGGGACCAGAAGAATGTTAAAAGAATGAATGTCAAGAGCAGTTGCTAGATCCAATTTTAGATTTAACAAGAACATTTATCAACACGGGACAGGTGCACCCACCAGTACAATCAATGGAAAAGGGCAAATGTATGTAGCACCAATTTACAAAAGTGGATGTCGCATGGAACCATTGAATTATAGAGCTGTTTCTTTGACCACCATTATGTGTAACATATGTGAACAAGTGATCAAAAGCAAGTGGTGTGACTTCCTGGAAAACAAACAAATACTAAGTGAGAAACAGTTTGGCTTTACAAAAGGGAAATGGTGTGTATCAAATTTGCTATGTTTCTACTCAAGAGTGGTGGATATTTGACAAGAGAGGGATGGATGGGTTGATTGTGTATACCTACACTTCAAAAAAGCATTTGATAAAGTACCACATAACAGATTGATGTGGAAGTGAAGTAGTATCGGAGGAATGAGCGCAAATCTGACGGAGTGGATGAGAAATGATTTGACAGGTAGAGAAATGAGGACGGTGGGAGTGAAGGGAGTGAAGTCAGAGTGGAGGAAGGTAACCAAGATTCGGTGCTTGGTCCTGATCAATTATTATATAAATGACATGCCAGAGGGAGTGAGAAGTTACTGTAGTATAGGAATATGTTTGCAGATGAGGCAAAGATGAGGAGGACAGTGAGGAATATGCATCACTGTAATATACTGCACAAGGACTTGGACAAAATATAGGAATGGAGCAGGACGTGGCAAATGGAATTCAATACCAACAAAACCTGTGGAATGAGAATGGCTACAACTAAATATACACCCTATAAAGACTGGGGAGGGCGGGGTCGGAAGACTGTACGTAATTGAAGTCAGTGAAGAAAAAGACTTGGGAGTGACTGTACAGAGTAATTAATCTGTCTCCAGAAAAGCACATTAATCGAATAATATTTTGCAAAACGTACAGCATGCTCCAAAGTATAGGATGGGCATTTAATTAGGTGGACGGGAACATGATAAAGAAGATATTGACCAGCCTGATTAGGCCACAGTTGGAATATGCATCAGTAATTTGGTGAGCATACATGAAGAAACCAACATGTCAATCAAGTGGAAAGAGTGCAGAGGTTAGCAACAAGAATGATAGCAGGTACCGTATGAGGAGAGGTTAAATAGGCTGGAATGAAGCATGTTGGAAGAAAGAGGATTCACAGGGGATATGATAACAATGTTCAAAATAGTACATGGAGTGGACATATTGGATAGGGAGAACCTGATCACGATGGCATCCACTAATTACCTAAGAGGACACCCAAACAAAATACTGAAGGACTCCTGCACGAGCCACATCAACAAGTATGTATGCATGTATGTATGTATGTATGTATAGCTTCCCGTATCGGAGCATTGATGCATGGAACAAACTGAGCATGGATGTGGTGTGTGCGGCGACTGTCACTCAAATGAACCACAAATTGGACCAGTGTGGACAAACAGACAGCACACACACCTACGGCTTGGACACACACACACACACATTATCATTATACAAGTGTTTTCCTTTACAAATTAATTGATGGTGCGAGTTGGTGCTATTAAAATATAGATGTTAATGGAGTAATCTTTTAATGGCTTCACTGTATATATGGACAGGGATGTTGATTATTATTATTATTATTATTGTTGTTGTTATTGCTGTTTGTTTGGGTTAATATATATACAATGGTTTATTTGAGAGAGAGAGAGAGAGAGAGAGAGAGAGAGAGAGAGAGAGAGAGAGAGAGAGAGATCAACAGTAATGAGATACTAATGCATGATAAGTGGACATATCCAAGATCAAATACAGTAAAGCCAGTATATATTGGTACAAAATAATCAACATACTTGAAATGCAAGTTGCAGAATTCATCTCGATACAGGCGACCCGGATTTCGTCGAGCAGCTGGAAGTGGTGGCACTTCTTGTACGATGTTGTGCTGCTGCTCTTCAAAGTCAGGGTGGCCTGCATCAATAGGAATAGGAATATTCCTGTCTTTACATATATTGTGCAACATAGCACAAACATGCACCATCTTGCACACCTTCAATGGTGGGCTGACCCGGACCTCACTGTGCAAGACATGAAATCGGTGTTTCAGCTGCCCAGTGCCTCTTTGGACAACACTGCGTGTCTGCTTGTGAGCCCTGAAAGAAAACATCAATGATAATAACAGCCATCATATACTATTAACCTGTCAATATGATGGGGACAATCAAAATTCTATCCAGGTGTTGTTGTATTAAATTATTTTCATGATTTATTTTTCTTGCTCTACAAACCAATATGTATTAGTAGGAACTGTGGCACTGTCCAAATGAAGTGGTCCTCCAGTTTTCCTCGTTTCCCAGCTCCACCCTCACAGCTCTCACTCAGCCGACATGACATCTATTGAAAATATGATAACCAAAACATTGAAGTAATGCAGTTCACAACCTGCACAGTGGGACATCTTGCCTCAAACTGAATTCAAATTCATACCACAAGTCTCAAGGCCACCGTGATTGGTTGAATAAATTATGATTTTTTTTTTCATTGGCTGCCAGTTCACTTTCAAACGGAAGTAACCAATCAGCGGAAACAATAGCTCAAACAAAACGAGTCACTAATGTTGGCCTGCACGCTAGCCGCTGCCCTGGGTCGAGCAGCTCTCGCGCCAGTCTGTCTCTGTTCTATTGACTCGGGAGTGAGATCGCCAAAAATACGATTAAATTTTTGAAATTCGGTATCACCATTATAAATAGGTTGCGCCTTATAAATATGGGATTAAAAATACTCGTAATGAGGAGCTCTATCTCATGAGATGGGTAAAAAACATTTAGTGGAATGTGGTGAAACACTGGAATAATACCGTTTTTTGTATGTTTTTGTAATGTCAACTATAGCTACCTATGTATAGTGTTTATTTTTTTTTGGTGTGGGTTGGCTAAGGTAGACTTATTGTGGGTGTTTTCCAGGTGTGATTTAAGGGTTGTTTGTGGAGTGCAGGTGTGTGTGTGTGTGTGTATTTACCTAGTTGTAGTTTTACAGGGCCTGGGCTTTATGCTCGTGTGGTCCCGTCTCCATATCTAGACTTATCTAATTTTTCTTTAAAACTATGTATACTCTTTGCTGACACCACTTCCTCACTCAAACTGTTCCAAGTCTCAACACATCTTTGCGGGAAACTAAAATTTTTAACATCTCTCAGACATCATCCCTTCCTTAGTTTCTTACTATGCGATCTTGTGCTTCTAAAGTCATATTCTTCTCTCAGGATCAGTTTCTCATTATCCACTTCATCCATTCCGTTAATCAATTTATAAACTTGTATCAGATCCCCTCTCTCTCTTCTCTGCTCCAAGGTTGGTAGATCCATTGCCTTTAGTCTCTCCTCATATGCCATCCCTTTAAATTCTGGAACCATTCTTGCAGCCATTTTTTGTAGTCTCTCTAATTTTCTTATGTGTTTTTTTTATGGGGAGTCCACACAACTCCTGCATATTCCAATCTAGGTTTTATTTTAGTACTTATCAATTTCTTCATCATTTCCTTGTCCATATAGTGAAATGCTACTCCAATATTCCTTAGCAAATTATACGTCTCTCTGAAAATTCTATCAATATGGCTTGTGTGTGTGTGTGTGTGTGTGTGTGTGTTTTGTTGCTTGATGCAATATTTTTAGGTAATTTTTGGTGCGTTTTGGTTAGGTAATGTTTGTCTTGTTTCCTCCATATCTCCCTCCACAGGTCCTCCTGGCTTTTCCTTCAGTAGACTATTTCCTCCATGTTTCCTCCACCTTCCCTCCAATTTTGAGTCTCCTATCTCACTTCTATCATAGTCAAAATAGTACTTTTCTAAATCTCACTTCAAAACCTGACAATTTTTCTCATTTTTCCCTCCACCACCTCCTTTTCTTTCCTCCATATTTCCCTCCACACACCAAGCTGTGTACTGTGCTGGTGTGTGCAGGTGTTGGAAAGGTTTCTGCAGGTGTGGTGTGTGTGTGATACATGTGGTGTGTGTGTAAATGTGTTGTTTGTTGTGTAAACTATATTTTTGGGTGTGTTTTTTTTTGCGTTTTCCAGTGTTTGCAAAGGGTTGTTTGTGGTTTGCTGGTGTGTGCAGGTGTGGGAATGGTGTGTGCTGGTGTGCTGTGTGTTTGGTGAGTGTGGGGTGTGTGAAAGCGTGTTTTTCTTACAATTTTGTCTCATAAACCTCAATTTTTTCACTTGATTTAGAAGAGTGTACAGTTTTAAATGTGGACATAAAGTGTGGACGATGAGAATTAATGGAGATTGAAAGCATAGGTGCATTTCCATTGTGTTTTAACGGGCTAAAGAAGGCATTATGGGTATCTCCTATCTCAAAGCCCACCAACTATTTGACTGCTAGTGTTCTTATTGATGTAGTGATAATTACTCCTGCAGTGTATCACTTGTGTCACTATGTATCTTGTATTATCACTTCACTTATTCACTTATTCTCTATGTGTCACTGTCAAGCACTTCACTTACTTACCCACTGCTTCAATAACACTCTGAATTTATGGCCTCCGCACACTGAAACACTAAGGTCTCTCTCTCTCTCTCTCTCTCTCTCTCTCTCTCTCTCTCTCTCTCTCTCTCTCTCTCTCTCTCTCTCTCTCTCTCTCTCTCTCTCTATTAATCCAGTTTTATTTATTTCAGATTGTGTTAAGAATATGAAGAAAGACAGGACCAAGACAAGAAGAAGAGGAGGAAGAAGAAGAAGAAGAAGGAAGAGGTGGAGGAAGATGAGAAGAGGAGAAGAAGAAAAGAGAAAAAAAAAAAGGTAAAATAATAAATATTGTCATTTTATAAAGTTTTTGCTATTTCAATTCTCTCTCTCTCTCTCTCTCTCTCTCTCTCTCTCTCTCTCTCTCTCTCTCTCTCTCTCTCTCTCTCTCTCTCTCTCTCTCTCTCTCTCTCTGTCCTCCTCCATTTTCATCTTTGAATATTTGTTAACTTGAAAATTGTTTAAGAATCCTCCTTTGTTCAGATTTCCACAGTGAAGACTGGCCATTAATCCTCTGATGTTTATGGATCTTTGTTAATGGCAATGAAATGGTCTAATGGTACACAAATCTCAAGATAAAAATGTGTCCCAGTACTGAAGGGGTTAAATAGTGAAGACTGTGGCCATTGATCGTGTCACCTCCATAGACCCTTGCTAATGTGAATAAAATGGTCTAATGGTACACGAATGTCAAGGTAAAATGTGTCCTAGTACTGAAGGGGTAAAATAGTGGAGATTGTGGCCATTAATCTTCTGCCTTCTTTAGACCTTTCCAAGTGTCAATAAAATGGTCTAATGGTATCCAGATCTCAAGGTAGAAATGTGTCCCATTACTGAAGGGGTTAAAATAGTGAAGACTGTGGCTATCATTCTTCTGCCCTCTATAGACCTTTCCTAATGTCAATAAAATGTCTAATGGTACACAAATCTCAAGGTAAAATGTGTCTCAGTATTGAAGGGTTAAGATAGTGAAGA
>NC_059280.1:387173-398370 GCF_017591435.1 Portunus trituberculatus | reverse complement strand
CTGTATATATGGACAGGGATGTTGATTATTATTATTATTATTATTATTGTTGCTGTTATTGCTGTTTGTTTGGGTTAATATATATACAATGGTTTATTTGAGAGAGAGAGAGAGAGAGAGAGAGAGAGAGAGAGAGAGAGAGAGAGAGAGAGAGAGAGAGAGAGAGAGAGAGAGAGAGATCAACAGTAATGAGATACTAATGCATGATAAGTGGACATATCCAAGATCAAATACAGTAAAGCCAGTATATATATTGGTACAAAATAATCAACATACTTGAAATGCAAGTTGCAGAATTCATCTCGATACAGGCGACCCGGATTTCGTCGAGCAGCTGGAAGTGGTGGCACTTCTTGTACGATGTTGTGCTGCTGCTCTTCAAAGTCAGGGTGGCCTGCATCAATAGGAATAGGAATATTCCTGTCTTTACATATATTGTGCAACATAGCACAAACATGCACCATCTTGCACACCTTCAATGGTGGGCTGACCCGGACCTCACTGTGCAAGACATGAAATCGGTGTTTCAGCTGCCCAGTGCCTCTTTGGACAACACTGCGTGTCTGCTTGTGAGCCCTGAAAGAAAACATCAATGATAATAACAGCGACGGGCGGGTACCCGGATAACTACCCGGGTAGTAGAGTACTGAGTATCGAGACGGGTACCCGGGACGAACGAAGGTTGTCGGGTAATTTTCACGGGTATTTCTTATAATATTATTAGGCACCCATTCTGGTGTAGAGAGTACAGATGTGCGCGATTACGGTGAAAATATTTAATGTCTAGACTCTTAGAGTATGGATAATGTTTACCGATGTGCGATCATTAATGAAATATGGAGATGATTAGAAATATATCGTTCATGCTGTACTGCGTAGTGAGTATCTAGACGGGTACCCGGGTAAAACATAATGTCGGGTATTGCTCACCGGTAAGCAGTCTTGTCTTGGAGTACACAGTGAGTACCGAAGTCTTATTATTAATAAAATATGATGATAACGATGAATATATATATATATATATATATATATATATATATATATATATATATATATATATATATATATATATATATATATATATATATATATATATATATATATATATATATATATATATATATATATATGCACGTGTGTGTGTGTCTGGTTTATAATCTTGGTAATCGTCTCGACATTAATCCCGGGAGCCGGGATCACTGTGCGCTGGGTGCCGGGTAAGCGTTTTGATGGTTACCAGGCAGCTATCCGGGTAGCGCGTTGGTCCTACTCACTCACTTTGAGCCCCGGGACCACCGCGCGCTGGAGGGTGTGCCTGATGGATACCGGGTAGCTACCCGGGTAGTGGAACCGGGTAGCGCGGGTAGTCTGAGACGGGTACCCGTACCCACGATTACCTGAAAAGCCGTACTCTGCCCATCCCTACCTCAAACTGAATTCAAATTCATACCACAAGTCTCAAGGCCACCATGATTGGTTGAATAAATTATGATTTTTTTTCATTGGCTGCCAGTTCACTTTCAAACGGAAGTAACCAATCAGCGGAAACAATAGCTCAAACAAAACGAGTCACTAATGTTGGCCCGCACGCTAGCCGCTGCCCTGGGTCGAGCAGCTCGCCTCTCGCCAGTCTGTCTCTGTTCTATTGACTCGGGAGTGAGATCGCCAAAAATACGATTAAATTTTTGAAATTCGGTATCACCATTATAAATAGGTTGCGCCTTATAAATATGGGATTAAAATACTCGTAATGAGGAGCTCTATCTCATGAGGTGGGTAAAAAACATTTAGTGGAATGTGGTGAAACACTGGAATAATACCGTTTTTGTATGTTTTGTAATGTCAACTATAGCTACCTATGTATAGTGTTTATTTTTTTTGGTGTGGGTTGGCTAGGGTAGACTTATTGTGGGTGTTTTCCAGGTGTGATTTAAGGGTTGTTTGTGGAGTGCAGGTGTGTGTGTGTGTGTGTGTGTGTTTACCTAGTTGTAGTTTTACAGGGCCTGGGCTTTATGCTCGTGTGGTCCCATCTCCATATCTAGACTTATCTAATTTTTCTTTAAAACTATGTATACTCTTTGCTGACACCACTTCCTCACTCAAACTGTTCCAAGTCTCAACACATCTTTGCGGGAAACTAAATTTTTAACATCTCTCAGACATCATCCCTTCCTTAGTTTCTTACTATGCGATCTTGTGCTTCTAAAGTCATATTCTTCTCTCAGGATCAGTTTCTCATTATCCACTTCATCCATTCCGTTAATCAATTTATAAACTTGTATCAGATCCCCTCTCTCTCTTCTCTGCTCCAAGGTTGGTAGATCCATTGCCTTTAGTCTCTCCTCATATGCCATCCCTTTAAATTCTGGAACCATTCTTGCAGCCATTTTTTGTAGTCTCTAATTTTCTTATGTGTTTTTTTTATGGGGAGTCCACACAACTCCTGCATATTCCAATCTAGGTTTTATTTTAGTACTTATCAATTTCTTCATCATTTCCTTGTCCATATAGTGAAATGCTACTCCAATATTCCTTAGCAAATTACTGTATACGTCTCTCTGAAAATTCTATCAATATGGCTTGTGTGTGTGTGTGTGTGTGTGTGTTTGTTGCTTGATGCAATATTTTAGGTAATTTTGGTGCGTTTTGGTTAGGTAATGTTTGTCTTGTTTCCTCCATATCTCCTCCACAGGTCCTCCTGGCTTTTCCTTCAGTAGACTATTTCCTCCATGTTTCCTCCACCTTCCCTCCAATTTTGAGTCTCCTATCTCACTTCTATCATAGTCAAAATAGTACTTTTCTAAATCTCACTTCAAAACCTGACAATTTTTCATTATGTTTTAACGGGCTAAAGAAGGCATTATGGGTATCTCCTATCTCAAAGCCCACCAACTATTTGACTGCTAGTGTTCTTATTGATTTAGTGATAATTACTCCTGCAGTGTATCACTTGTGTCACTATGTATCTTGTATTATCACTTCACTTATTCACTTATTCTCTATGTGTCACTGTCAAGCACTTCACTTACTTACCCACTGCTTCAATAACACTCTGAATTTATGTATGGCCTCCGCACACTGAACCACTAAGGTTTCTCTCTCTCTCTCTCTCTCTCTCTCTCTCTCTCTCTCTCTCTCTCTCTCTCTCTATTAATCCAGTTTTATTTATTTCAGATTGTGTTAAGAATATGAAGAAAGACAGACCAAGACAAGAAGAAGAGGAGGAAGAAGAAGAAGAAGGAAGAGGTGGAAGAAGATGAGAAGAGGAGAAGAAGAAGAAAAGAGAAAAAAAGAAAAGGTAAAATAATAAATATTGTCATTTTATAATTTTTTTTGCTATTTCTCTCTCTCTCTCTCTCTCTCTCTCTCTCTCTCTCTCTCTCTCTCTCTCTCTCTCTCTCTCTCTCTCTCTCTCTCTCTCTCTCTCCTCCCTCCTCCTTCCTTCCTTCCTTCCTCCTCCTCCTCCTCCTCCTCCTCCTCCTCCTCCTCCTCCTCCTCCTCCTCCTCCTCCTCCTCCTCCTCCTCCTCCTCCTCCTCCTACTATTACTATTATTACTATCCCATTGTGACCTGTGTGACCTCTGACCTTGCCACAGGACTCCCTGGACTGCGACTTCACTGTGACCCGAGAGGAGGTGGCCACTCAAAGCTGAGGTCACACGGCTTCCTTCCTTATGCAGGTCAGTGGTGTGGTGTGTGGTGTGAGTTGGGTTGGGCTGGGTAAGATTTTTAGGACATTTTTGAGGCAGTTTGGCATGTTTGATGGGTATTTTAAATTAGTTTGGCATGTTTTAAGGGCATTTTAGACAGTTTGGCATGTTCTAAGGGCATTTTAGACAGTTTGGTATGTTTTGAGGATATTTTAGACAGTGGCATGTTTTGAGGGTATTGTAAGACAGTTTAGAGGCCATGTTAAGATAGTTTGGTATGTTTTGAGGACATTTTGTTACAATTTGGCAGGTTTTGAGGCCAATTTGTAACAGTTTGGCTGGTTTTGAGGGTATATTAAGACAATTTGGGAGGTTTTAAGGGAAATTGAAGATAGTTTGGCAGGTTTCAAGGCCATTTTAAGACAGTTTGGCAGATTTTGAGTGCAATTTAAGACAGTTTGGCAGGTTATGAGGATATATTAAGAGTTTGACATATTTGAGGGCATATTGAGACAGTTTGGCATGTTTTAAGGGCATTTTAAGACAGTTTGTTTGGTTGAGTTGCGTTCAGTTCAGTTTACAACATAGTGAAGGTGACTCAATGTAAACAGTGCATCTCTCATTACAGGAAAGTCAAGCCAAGCCAAGACAAGCCATGCCACAACACAACACAAGCCTTCTACAACAAAACACCCAGGGTACAAGACAACACCTAAGCCATGAAGAAGAGTTAGGATAGATTAGCAGTTTGTCATGTTTTTTTTTTTTTTTTTTTTTTTTTTTTAAGGACATTTTAAGACTGTTTGGCATGTTTTTATGGTATTTTAAGATTATTTGGCATGTTTTTGATGGCATTTGAAGAAAGTTTGGCTGTGATGATACCATTTTATTGACATTAGGAAGGGTGTATGGAGGTGACAATATCAATGGGCACAGTTTTCACTATTTTAATCCCCACATGAGTTTGTGAAGCAAGTGTTGGATTCTCAGGACAAAGATGTAGTGTGCTTGTTAAGAGATTCACTCAGCGCTCACTCAATCATTCACTTACTGAGCTCAGAGGGAATGAAGAATGTGCATTGTTGATGTTTGTGTGTCAGTCAAAGGGCTATATTCACAAACAATTTACTCTCACCACGACTGTTTTCCAAGGCCACAGAGATGACTGGCAGGGTTTTCAAGAGTGTTTCTCCAGTTAATAATGTAGAAATGTAGTTACTCTGCCTCTAGAACCATAAAACACGATTAAAACGCTTTATTCTCCACCATGACTATTTTCCAAGGCCAGAAATGATTGGCAGGGTTTTCAAGAATGTTTCTCCAGTTAATATTGTAAAAATCTTGTCATTCTGCCTTTAGAACTCTCTCTCTCTCTCTCTCTCTCTCTCTCTCTCTCTCTCTCTCTCTCTCTCTCTCTCTCTCTCTCTCTCTCTCTCTCTCTCTCTCTATTATTGAAAGAGTTGGTTTGTAAGATTGTGTCACTTCAAAACCAAACATTTTCATCTTTGAATATTTGTTAACTTGAAAAATTGTTTAAGAATATTTTGTGAAGTTGAAAATTTGTTCAGATTTCCACAGTGAAGACTGGCCATTAATCCTCTGATGTTTATGGATCTTTGTTAATGGCAATGAAATGGTCTAATGGTACACAAATCTCAAGATAAAAATGTGTCCCAGTACTGAAGGGGTTAAATAGTGAAGACTGTGGCCATTGATCGTGTCACCTCCATAGACCCTTGCTAATGTGAATAAAATGGTCTAATGGTACACGAATGTCAAGGTAAAATGTGTCCTAGTACTGAAGGGGTAAAAATAGTGGAGATTGTGGCCATTAATCTTCTGCCTTCTTTAGACCTTTCCAAGTGTCAATAAAATGGTCTAATGGTATCCAGATCTCAAGGTAGAAATGTGTCCCATTACTGAAGGGGTTAAAATAGTGAAGACTGTGGCTATCATTCTTCTGCCCTCTATAGACCTTTCCTAATGTCAATAAAATGTCTAACGGTACACAAATCTCAAGGTAAAAATGTGTCTCAGTATTGAAGGGGTTAATGGTCTAATGGTACACAAATCTCAAGATGTCCCAGTATTGAAGGGGTTAAAATAATGAAGAATGTGGCCATTAATCTTCTGACCTCTGTAGATGTTTTCTAATGTCAATAAAATGGTCTAATGGTACACAAATGTTAAGGTAAAAATTTGTCCCAGTACTGATGGCGTAAAATGGTGAAGACTGTGGCCATTAATCTTCTGATGTCTATAAGCTTTTCCTAATGTCAATAAAATGGTCTAATGGTACACAGATCTCAGGGTAAAAATGTGTCTCAATACTGAAGGGGTTGAAATAGTGAAGACTGTGGCCATTAATCTTGTGATCTCCATACACCTCTCCTAATGTCAATAAAATGGTCTTAATGGTACACAAATCTCAAGGTAAAATGTCTCCTAGTACTGAAGGGGTTAAAATAGGGAAAAGACTGGCCATTAACCTTGTGACCTCCATAGACCCTTGCTAATGTCAATAAAATGGTCTAATGGTACACAAATGTTAAGGTAAAATTTGTCCCAGTACTGAAGTAGTTAAGATAGTGAAGATTATGGCTATTATTCTTGTGCCCTCCATAGACCCTTCTTAAAGTGAATAAAATGGTCTAATGGTACACAGATCTCAAGGTAAAATGTGTCCCAGTACTGAAGGGGTTAACATGCCACATTATCCCTTACACAGAATGATTATTTAGGTTACAACTTTGCCCACTAAGACTAAGGTAACAGTAATTGTAATGGGAGGCACTGCAAGGTTTTCTTCATTTTTCAGAATTCTTATTTATTTATTTACTTTTTGTGTCAGCTTTATTTCTCACCCAAAAATTGTTAAGCTGCTCCCAAGGGATAATTCACCCCCAGTTTGGGAACCACTGTCTTGGAAGGTCTCATAAAAATACTGAATTTCTGTGGCAAGGTGCTGGAAATGTGTGTGTGTGTGTGTTTGGAAAGTTTTTTTGGGGTTGGGTTTTGAAATAAGTTTGTGTTTTATACTGTGAATTTGTTTATGTGAAGATTTTTTTGTGTTTTGAAGTGAGGTGAGGCTGTGTGGCAGTGTGCATTAGGATCTGGTGAAATGTGTGTATATATGTGTGTGTGTGTGTGTGTGTGTGGGAGTGGGCAAGATTGGTTAAGGTTTGGTGTGTGTGTGTGTGTGTGTGTGTGTGTGTTTTTACAGGGCCTGGGCTTTATACTCGTGTGGCCCCATCTCCATATCTACAGTCTACACACATCCAACTTTCCTTTAAAACTATGCACACTCCTCGCTGACACCACGTCCTCACTCAGACCATTCCACACCTCCACACATCTCTGTGGGAAACTATATTTCTTCACATCTTTCAAGCATATTCCCTTGGCTATCTTTATACTATGCGATCTCGTAGTTCTATTGAAATTTTCCTCTCTCAACATCATTTGCTCATTATCCACTTCATCCAAACTGCTCAACAGTTTATAAACCTGTATTAAATCTCCTCTTTCTCTTCTTTGTTCCAAGGTAAGAAAATTAATTTCTTTTAATCTTTCCTCAGGTCATTTCTGCCAATTCCGGAACCATTTTTGTTGCCATTCTCTGCAATCTCTCCAACTTCCTTATATGCTTCTTTTTATAAGGGGACCAAACCACCCCAGCATATTCCAATCTTGGTCTAATCACAGTACTAATTAATTTCTTCATCATATCTTTATCCATATAATGAAAGGCTAATCCAATATTTATAATCAAATTATATATTTCTCCAAACATCTTGTCAATATGAGCCTCAAACTGCCCATGGTCTTGTATTATCACTCTCAAATCCTTTTCCTTTTCCACCTTTTTCAACACTACTCCTTCACCCATCTTATATGACCCTCTTGGCCGTCTTCCACTCTTCCCCATCTCCATTACATGACTTTTGCTCAGATTAAATTCCATCTCCCACCTCTTGCTCCACTCCCAAATCCTATCTAGATCTGCCTGTTAAATTTCACAATCTTTTCACTCTTCACACACCTACACAATTTCGCATCATCCGCAAACAAATTAATATAACTGTTTACTCCCTCTGGCATATCATTAATATATACAAGGAAAAGTATAGGTGCCAGCACTGAACCTTGTGGAACTCCACTCTCCACCACCAACCAGTCCGACTTTGCATCCCTTATTACCGTTCTCATGTCCCTCCATCTCAAATAGTTTTCCATCCATTTTAACAATTTTCCCTTCAGTCCTCCATAAATCTTTAATTTCCATAGCAGTCTCATGTGAGGTACCTTGTCAAAAGCTTTTTTCAAATCCAAATATACACAGTCCATCCATCCCTCTCTCTCTTGTATTTTGTCAACCACTCTCAAATAAAAGCTCAGTAGATTTGTTACACATGACCTCCCTTTCCTAAAGCCAAGTTGATGATCCGATAATAACTTATGATCCTCCAAGAACCGTATCCAATATTTCTTTATCACCCTCTCACAAATCTTACCGACCACAATTGTTAGTGACACAGGTCTATAGTTAAGAGGCTCTTCCTTACTGCCTCCCTTATAAATGGGCACCACTTCAGCTCTTTTCCACTCCACCGGTACTTCCCCGGTTTCTAATGAGCACCTTATAATATCATATAATGGATCAATCAGTTCTTCTCTACATTCCTTCAATAATTTTCCTGAAACTTCGTCCGGTCCCATCGCTTTATCATCTTTAAGTTCCTCCAACATTTTATATAACTCCTTTTTAGGTATCTTAATGTCATCCATGTGCACATTTCCTTGTACATTTTGAGGCTTTACAAACATTGTTTCTTCAGTAAATACTTGTTGAAACCTATTATTTAGCAATTCCGCTATATTCTTAGGGTCATCTACTATCCCTTGCTCTCCTTTTAATCTTTCAATGGACTCTCTTTTTTTAAGTTTACCATTTATGAACCTGTAAAACAATTTTGGATGTTCCTTACTCTTGTCTACAATATCTTTTCAAATTTTCTTTCTTCCTCCTCCTTACCCTCACATACTCATTTCTCGCCACTCTATAATTCTCCTTATTTAGTATATTCCTGTTCTTTTCCATCTTTTCCAAGCCACATCTCTCATTTCTTTAGCCTTAACACAAGTTGCATTAAACCAATCCTTTCTTCCTTCCTCTCTCGGTTTATACTGTGGTACAAATTTCATAACTCCTTCTTTACAATATTTCATAAAAATCTCATATTTTTTTTGCACTTCTCTGATTTGTAACATCTCCTCCCAATCTAATGTTCTAAAATAATTGTTCAAATTTTCTGTGTTCATCTTACTATAATTCAATCTACCACTCCTGTATGTCTCATCTCTCCTTCGCTGTGTTATTGCCATCTGCATCTCCATAACCACATGATCACTCTTCCCCAATGGACATTTATATTGTATATCCCACATAGGTACACTTCTCGTGTTAACACCAAATCCAGTCTAGCGGGTTCATCATCTCCTCTATATCGAGTATTTTCTTTCACCCTCTGTTCCATCATATTTTCCATCATTAGATTAAGGAATCTCTCTCCCCATGCTTCCTCTCCAACACCACTTACTAGATTTTCCCAATCCACTTCTTTACAATTAAAATCTCCTACTAGTATCACCTTTCTTTTTCCAGTTTCCACTTTGCAAACTCTGTAAAGTATCCTTGGTCATATTGTCGTATTCCCTTAATGTCCAAGAATTTGTTTTAGGAGGTACATAGGTCACCATGATTATTAATTCTTTTCCATCACTTTTTAACCTTATGCTTATCACTTCTGCATTGTTCTTCCCATACCAAACCTTATCCACATTTATCTCCTTCTTCGTCATAATCATAACTCCTCCTCCACCTTTACCCTCTCTATCCTTTCTCCATATATTATATTTATTATCCAAATTTACCTTTGTTTTTTCATGTAATTTTGTCTCCGTCAAACACACTATATCAGGCTTGCAATTCTAATCTACTTGACAGTATTCCATCTATATTAGTATACATTACGGTCCACCTACTGGTCCCTCTAGGGGTTCCTCTGCATTCCTTCTTTCCACATACCATTTTTTGACTCTCTCTCCTATAACTCTCCAAAAAAACTTTTCCTTTTCCTCTTCAGACCGTTCATTATTTTTTCTTCTTGCCTCTTCCAACGATTCAATATATCTTCTCCTCTCTTCCTGTGTGTGTGTGTGTGTGTGTGTGTGTGTGTGTGTGTGTATGCTCACACTACAAGCAGAGCGGTCCGGTTAGGTGTTCACACAATAAGCAGAGCAGGGTGACCTACACAAGAATTCTGGGTGTCCTCTTAGCCACAGAGCAGGTCGGGCAGGCAACAATATGATAAAAAAAAATAATAATAATAAATAAATAAATAGTGTCAAATTCCACAGTGTTTACCTGGAAGGACAACAAAAAATTTGACGATATATAAAGGAACGTGAAATTCTGTTGGTAAAGTCATTGTGTGTGTGTGTGTGTGTGTGGGGCTCACTGATCTGTACAGTGTGTTTTTTTCTCTCTTTCTCTCTCTCTTCCTTCTTTCTTTTATGTTTCCTCTTCTTCCTTTCATTTTTCCTCAAGGGATGGAACAGCTGTAGGAAAATAAGAAAAAAGTGTGTTTTCCTTTCATGTATAGGACCAGAATATCACTTCCTTCTCTCTTTTTCTCTCTCTTCCTTCGTTCTTCTATATTTTCTCTTCTTCCTTTCATTTTTCCTCAAGAGATGGAACAGCTGTAGGAAAAAGGAAAAGGGTTTGTGTTTTCCTTTCATGTATAGGATCAGAATATCACTTCCTTTTCCTCTCTTCTTTCTCTCTCTCTTTTTTTTTTTTTTTTTTTTTTTTTTTTTTTTATCTTTCGTCAGTTTCCTTTCATTTTTCCTCAAGGGATGGAACAGGTGTGGAAAAAAGAAAAGTGTTTTCCTTTCATGTATAGGACGAGAATATCACTTCATTCTCCTCTCTTTTTCTCTCTCTCTTCTTTCTTTCTTTCCTCTTCCTTTCATTTTTCCTCAAGGGAAGGAACAGCTGTAGAAAAAAAAAAAAGTGTGTTTTGTTTCATGTCTAGGACCAGAATATCACAAAATCAGCTTTTCTCAGCAGACTACTAATATAAAGAGTCAAATTGTACCAGAACTATGCACAGTCTGGTCATTGATTGTCATTTTGTTGTCAGCAATAAAGGCTCACACTGGTGGACACCTTGGCCGTGGGTGGAGTCGTGGAGGGCCGCTGGCTTCCCACCCACAAAAAATGTGCCACAATAATTATTTTGCGTCTGTACGTCCAAAACAATGTCAAAATTATTGCCGCTAGCAACCACTCTGCCCACTCTGCTTGTAGTGTGAACTTACCCTTAGAGTGTGCTGTGTGGGTGTGTTTGTGCTGGTTAATCACTTTTTTGTGGTTTTTGAAAGGGTATGTTAAGTTTTTAGGAGGTGTGTGTGAGGTGAGGGTGTGTCAGGGTGTCAGGGGTGTATCAAGAGTGTATCTTAGTCTGCAGATTGCTTCTATGAAT